>NW_028324215.1:0-151109 GCF_054372755.1 Phalangium opilio | reverse complement strand
AGAGACAAAATTTTCTAAACGAGAACTAAAATAGTAGAGCTTCCACTACCCCTACTGTATACCTAGCTCCTTGATGGAATTGAGATGCTCAAAGGTTTATTACATTCTATTACTATTTTTTAGACATACTGGTGCTCTGGAATCTTATCATAGCATGCTGATTAAATACGCTCCAAAGCGGCTCAACTATTCGTAAGACTAGTAATAATATATATTATTATTTCACTAATTTGTATGTAATTTAGTTGGAAACGATACATCGCTAGGAACGTGTTGGCAATTCTGGATTACAACAGCAATGTTTTTCGCCCAGTAGCTTTAAACAGCAATGGAATAACTCGGTAAGCTATTGTCTATTCACTATAAAGATTAGTGAAATTTATACAAATACTTTCTAATCAGAACAAAAGCCAAGTTTTCGAAAGTTACATCTCGATGGACTATAGTTCCAGTTAAAATTCCAAAAAACCACCAATATGCGAAGGATCTACTTGACCTCACAATATCTGGTGAGGTTGTTCGTAGCATGAAAGATATGTTCCCTGAAGATCCTGCTGTGACAACTAACCGTAAAAAATATTGCAAAAACTCCTTGCCCATCTAGATGTGAACTTCTGTTAGCGCGTGAAAAATTTTCTAAATTTCAAACCAACTTTACTCAGGAAGAAATAAATTTTGATCCCTCTTAGGCTGAAAATGAGTTTAAACGTTGACTAACGCCTTATATACTAGTGCCCAAGTCCAAAGAAAAAAATATATTCCGCTGGTTTAGGAAACCAAGGTTACCTTAATTTTTATGGATTAAATATAGTCAAAAATGGTGAACGAAATATTATATTGAAAAACAAATTTAATTGGCATGAATTTTCCACTTCCAAAAAAATCAAAATCAACTAAACAAATGACTTAAGGGAAAAATTGCAAATGAATATAAAAATTTACAACTCACTTAGATGAGTTTATCAAAAAAAGATGACCAACAATATTTAAAATATTTAGATTGGTTTGGTAGACAAAATTGAAAAATTACAAACAAACAAGAAACGACTATCAAAAATTGTAAACTCATTTTCATGAATTTAAGCAAACAAAATGATAAATTACAAACAAACAAAAAATGACTATCGAAAACTTGAAATTCATTTTCATTAATTATTTTTGAAAGAAATGACTATGATATTCAATTCATGAAATAGCAATAGGAAAAATTGGGAGGAAATAACTATTACAATTTATAATTAAATTTCATTAATATTGCAAAACAGAACTAATTGACAAACAAATTATTATGAAACTTTTAAGAACAAAAGGAACAATTACGTGAAAATGACTTGAAATATTTCTAAACTTGTCACAAATTATTCAATAAGTGAAGTTATTGCAAAAATAGAAAATTGAACGGTGCCCCCATAAACCATTTACAGATATCGGTTTGGTTTGTATCCAGTATATACTCCATTAGGGTTTGGGTAAGAGTCCCTAATTTTACATACAACACAAGAGGGTATCACTCTACGGTTACCTTGCCCAAGTTTGCCCCATTGCCAATAAATATACTGCCTATAAGCGGCATGGCGGTATTTTCTGTTGCAATCGCCTTCCTCCACGAGAAGGTGCACTAGGTTTTGCCACATTTCAATTTGTATGTCTACTACACCTCTATTTAATATCAAATTATCAAAATCTGGATTGTCCAGAATGCAACCTGTGCCCCTTCTCCTGGAGCAGCATTTCCGCTCTTCTGGGGTGGCCATTTGCTGGCACCTTCCACATTTACACCAATGTGGAATGTTTTCACCATCAGGATTTGGTGGAGGTGGGGGAGGCTCATCAACTTCAGTCTCTAAATACTGACTTATATCAATAGCGGGGTTGTGTTGCTGATTTTTTTGTAAGATTCGCCGAAGCTGCACCTCTGTCAAATTCTCACAATCAAAAATTGCACTATTGCGAGGCTCATTCAGCTGAATTTTTATAATTGGTAGACTTGAGTTATAATTAGGAACTTTGGAAATTAAATGAACTTAGCTAAACCACTTTTAATTTACTGTTTAAAACCTTTGTAACTATACCACCAGAAAAGCTACATCCATATTAATGCGAGCTTTCACGCTCAAAACCAAAAATTAAAGGACACTTACACTCTAATTTAAGTGAGCAGTGAGCTATGACACTCAATGAAAGGTTACGTTCAACAGTTGTTGGTTAAACACTAATTTTAATTCAACAGGTTGGCACATATCAGCTTTGATATCAGATATGTATACCACCACCAAACTTACTTTATTGCATTCCAACTTTATCCACAGCCCAATATCCAGTAATAGAAAAAAATAAACGATAAATACCTCATTAGAAACTATCAGGGATGGCGTTTCGCTTCGTTCAACCTCTAACGAAGCTAGAGGCTGAGCTACGTTCTTTCGGGCCCTTTTCTTTGGGGGGATGCTTGTTATGCTTACGCCTATTCCATTGTCCTCCTCTTTACCATAATCGATTAAATCCTCATTGGGAACTATTAGGGATGGTGTTTCGCTTCGTTAAACCTCTTGGAACGTAGCTAGAGGCTGAGCTACGCTCTTTATGGCCCTCTTCTTTGGGAAGGTACTTGTTTTGTTTATGACGCGGCCTTTACCATTATCCTATTTGCCATTGGCACATTCTAAATGTTCTCCGCATTTGCACAAAATCGTGCATTTTAGGTTTCCAGTTTCACATGTACAAATGTTTCTGTTTCTGGCGCTCAAACAGTTGGTTTTGCAGAAACACGGCATTTCGATTATCAGAATCAGACTCAGTAACAAAAAAGTCGAGGCTTAAAAAACACGTTTCTTTCAGGTGGCTGCGAGCCTGTACCTCGCTGTTACCCTGTTTATGTCACACTTTTCTAATTCGATAGAAGGCGCTCCCAGCAGCCAACTCACGCCTTCAAAAATCTGTGTCCTTTCCCATAAAAAGTAGTTCCCTCCTTGTTCATATCCCCTTCTTTCATTCCCTCCCTCTGGCTAGATAGGGGGTTTCGGAAATCCGCGGGGCCATGTGTCTAAGGGTCCGAAGGAGCCCTTTTACCATGATGAAGTTGGTCTCTGCGCTGCTGGTCTGCTACTCCTTTTGTTTATTTTCTATGGCAAAAACACTAACTTAGGGAGGTATTAAGATATAAGGGCGTTTTGTGTTTTAAACAATTTATCGTGAAAGAAAGAAAACAAGCCTGTTTAAAGATATTTCGAATAAATTTTAATATCTTTAAAAGTTGAAAAATATCTATAAAATTATTTGGACCAAAAGTTTATTAGGGGAAAGTATGACACAAGGGAATATTTCAGCTATATTGTCTGTGTGTGTCCGTCCATTGTTACACTAGTGCGTCGCGTTAGCAGTTAGCCTTGTGTTGATGTGTTTAGAAATCATACAGAACCTTAATATTCCGTTTTTTCCATAATATAAAGTTAATATGTGGAAGTATTTTTCGTAATTATGATGCATTTAGTACTTTTGTAGCTAAAGCTCTGTTTCATTTTGATATTCCAAAGATTTTTTTTAATATTGTTATTTGATATGGCTGTTTATATATTACTTAAGTTATACTACATCTGTGTATAGAATAATCCTTGGTTTAATTGTTTCATGAAGAAAACTAAGACCTAGACTCCGGCGGGTATAACAAGTAATATCCGCAATAGGCTTAGAGAAAATAAGTGTAAATAATTGAGGCCTGAGGTGAAGAAAACTTTTGGCTTTGATTATCGTGTCTGAAATGAAGAGACATCAACGGTTCAGAGTGAGCCGAAAGTTAATTACACTCTTAAATAATCAGGTTAAGATTTTATATTAGAAGAAAAGATCATGGTGGCAATTAGAATAGTAAAAGGGCTAATGGTAAACGGGTAGTAGCAACAGACTTTTTATTCTCTTTATGGTGCGCATTGACTATTAGTGCGTCTAGCTACAATTAAGCTTTGGTGTTATTTAACTTTATCATTCATGTTCGCAAACTAAGAATATTGTTGAGGTGAGATGAGACGATAGTGTTTACACTGCAAACCAGTTGTGAATGTGGCTATCAGAATAAACGGTAAACAGCTGAAGCGTAGACTTTATTTCCTGTTCTTTTCCCCATTGACTGATTTCCATGTGTCCGAGATTTATTCTCATTGGATGTAAAATGTCGTCTGCTTTACTGTATATTCGCTATGCTTGGAATACTGCTTCAATATTTCATAAATTTTACTTCAAAAAAGAGAAATAATTCCATATCCAGGTAAATAAGTTTGTAGTAGTAGACCTCTTGACTCGGAGAGGTAATATTTTGGTTTTTCCAACTTGTTAACAGGAGTATTGTTACAATTGTAACACTACAGCAACATATGCTTATCGAAATCAATGTTATTGGATATAAGTTAAATGTAATTAACGATACTTAAGTACTTCTATAAGCAATTAGAAATAGATCAACCCCAAATGTATGACGGTAAAGCAAACATAATTATTCAATATTTAATTACATTAAGACTGAAGTAACAGATATTATAAAAAAACGTCTTGGTTTGGACCAAGGCCGAAAAAACAAACGATATGTGTGAGGTTTATCAATTGGCTGAAGTTTCAGATATTGCACTTTTTTTAAATATTTTTATCCATTTAATCCTTAATCAATATAAAATTCAATCAACTGATTTTACTGTTAATCGATCTATTCCCTCTAAATTAATTGAAAAAATTACATATCTACGCTTTTTCAAGAACAATTACATTTTCCGAAAACATTTTATTATGAAATTAATTATTTTGAAGGAATTTCGCTTAAGCACCTTGACGGACATAGTTTTAATTGTTGCTGGCTTGACAAATTTTCAAGTTTGCATCAAAAAAAAAAGAAAAACTTAAATCGGTAAGTTGCTAAGAAGACTGATGTTAAAAAAAATATGACAATTTAAATTTATTTTGTTCAGACTAGTTAATAAACGAATGGCGTATACTTAAGACAAAGCAACATCGTTTATCCTGTGTGGTTTTTGTTAGTAGGTAGCTATCTGTAGCACTGGAAAAATATGATATCGGTATAAATATAACCAAAGGTATAGGTAAAGATTACATAAAAAGAAATACGTTTCAGTACCAATGGCTTGTTTTATCCATTTCCATTCATAACCAGTTAAACGAAGAAGGTCACACTTGACCCCCCCCCCAAGAAAGTCTAAAGTACGAAGAGGGAAATTGCAGTGCAGCCTTTATTTCATAGTCGTGACATTAGAAATGTAGCATTTCGATATACGAAATTAAATGTATGAATTCGTGCAACACCCTGGTTTGGCATCCACTATTAAATATTTATATTTTCCTTTCGAATTATGTCAAAGTTCGCTTGGTCTTTTTAGACACAGTATTTCAAATATTCAATATTGATCCCTCAACACGTACTCCCTTCAAAATAATTAGTTTCATGATAAAATGTTTTCGGAAAATGTAATTGTTCTTGAAAAAGCGTAGATATGTAATTTTTTAAATTAATTTAGAGGGAATAGGCCGATTAACAGTAAAATCAGTTGATTGAATTTAATATTGATTAAGGATTAAATGGATAAAAATAACTAAAAAAAGTGCAATATCTGAACTTCAGCCAATTGATAAACCTCACACATATCGTTTGTTTTTTCGGCCTTGGTCCAAACCAAGACGTTTTTTTATAAAATTATTATGACAAAGATTTGAGTTTTAATAACTTCTCCTTATTACTTACAAGGCCCTTATTTTTAAATTTAATGCCGAAGCTACCGCACAAAACTTTTAATTTTGGTATACTTAAGTGAATTAGAGATTCTCTATGAGTTTCAACCTCCATTTCGTCTGCTTTTGATCCAAATGCGTTATGGCGCTTGCGCTAAACTTCTAATCGAAAGGGAGTATTACGGCTATGAACAAGGGTAATAGCTCAGTGGTAGAGAATTCGACTGCAGATCGAGAGGTCCTTGGTTCAAACCCGAGTTCTCCCTGTAACAGCACGGATCATTACGTCTATTTTAGTTAAATCGACATTACGGCCATGAACAAGGGGGAATAGCTCAGTGGTAGAGCATTCGACTGCAGATCGAGAGGTCCTTGGTTCAAACCCGAGTTCCCCCTGTAACAGCTCGGATCATTCCGTTTATTTTAGGTAAATCAACATTACGGTTATGAACAAGGGGGAATAGCTCAGCGGTAGAGCATTCGACTGCAGATCGAGAGGTCCTTGCTCCAAACCCGAGTTCCCCCTGTAACAGCTCGGATCATTCCGTTTATTTTAGGTAAATCAACATTACGGTTATGAACAAGGGGAATAGCTCAGCGGTAGAGCATTCGACTGCAGATCGAGAGGTCCTTGATTCAAACCCGAGTTCCCCCTGTAACAGCACGGATCATTCCTTTTATTTTAGTTAAATCGACATAAGGGCGAGGAACAAAGGGGAATAGCTCACTGGTAGAGCATTCGACTGCAGATCGAGAGGTCCTTGGTTCAAACCCGAGTTCCCCTTGTAACAGCACGGATCATTTCGTTTATTTTAGTTAAATCGACATTACGGGTACGAACGCGGGGGAATAGCTTAGTGGTAGAGCATTCGACTGCAGATCGAGAGGTCCTTGGTTCAAACCCGAGTTCCCCTTGTAACAGCACGGATCATTCCTTTTTTTTAGTTAAATCGACATTAGGGCGAGGAACAAAGGGGAATAGCTCACTGGTAGAGCATTCGACTGCAGATCGAGAGGTCCTTGGTTCAAACCCGAGTTCCCCTTGTAACAGCACGGATCATTCCGTTTATTTTAGTTAAATCGACATTACGGCTAAGAACAAGGGGGAATAGCTCAGCGGTAGAGCATTTGACTGCAGATCGAGAGGTCCTTGGTTCAAACCCGAGTGCCCCCTGTAACAGCACGGATAATTGCGTTTATTTTAGTTATATCGACATTACGGCTATGAACAAAGGGGAATAGCTCAGTGGTAGAGCATTCGACTGCAGATCGAGATGTCCTTTGTTCAAACCCGTGTTTTCCCGTTAACAGCACGGATCATTTCGTTTATTTTAGTTAAATCGACATTACGCCTTGAACAAGAGGGAATAGCTCAGTGGTAGTGCATTCGACTGCAGATCGAGAAGTCCTTGTTTCAAACCCGAGTTCTCCCTGTAACAGCACGGATCATTAGGTCTGTTTTAGTTAAATCGACATTACGGCTATGAAGAAGGGGGAATAGCTCAGTGGTAGAGCATTCGACTGCAGATCGAGAGGTCCTTGGTTCCAACCCGAGTTCCCCCTGTAACAGCACGGATCATTCCGTTTATTTTAGTTAAATCGACATACTCCTTTTCGATCATTATTTGGGTGGGTAGAAGGGGTAGAGTTAGCGCATGCGCATTTCGATAGTTTGGATCATTCCAAACTGTCATCTTGTTTTTCTCCCATTTTAAGTCTATGGGTGAAGAAGTGGTTGGTTTTCAAAGCCGTTTTTCTTATTTTTAAGATGGTTTGCTGTAGTTTTGTGGGGTGCAAAAGTAAAATAGGAACCCCAAATATTAAATTCTATCGAATTCCGAGAAATAGGCTTAGGTTATGGGGTAAAATTATCAACCTAACGAACTTTAAGCCCACGGTAGATTCGCGGGTCTGTAGTAGACGGGTCTCGTACATAATCCCCCTGGACATAATCCCCCCGGACAAAATCCCCCTATTTTGGATTTGCCAAGACTTTTTCCCCCCGATTTTAGACGTGTTTGTACAAAATCCCCCCAGAGAAAACGTCCAGGACAAAATCCCCCAAAAGGAAAACTGTTCAACAAAATCCTACCGAAAGGATCATTTTATTGAAAATACCCCAGATAATAGGCATTTAGAAGTAAAGGTAAACGGAAGCCCAAATCCAAAGATTATCTTTAATAATAATGCAAAAGTATAATTCACAAGAGTGAAAGGTATTGCAAACAATGTTCCTAAACCAAAAGAAGTAAACTACTGATTTTGTTTTAACTTATTTCCAAAATTCCAATATTTTGGAAAAGGCGGCATTTTATGGTTAGTCAGCAATATTTTGGAAAAGGCGGAAATTTATGGTTAGTCAGCGATATTTTGGAAAAGGCGGAAATTTATGGTTAGTCAGCAATATTTTGGAAAAGGGGGAAATTTATGGTTAGTCAGCGATATTTTGGAAAAGGCGGAAATTTGTGGTTAGTCAAAAATATTTTGGAAAAGGCGGCAATTTATGGTTAGTCGGCAATATTTTGGAAAAGGCGGAAATTTATGGTTATCAGCAGTATTTTGGAAAAGGCGGAAATTTATGGTTAGTCAGCGATATTTTGGAAAAGGCGGAAATTTATGGTTAGTCAGCGATATTTTGGAAAAGGAGGAAATTTATGGTTAGTCAGCGATATTTTGGAAAAGGAGGAAATTTATGGTTAGTCAGCGATATTTTGGAAAAGGCGGAAATTTATGGTTAGTCAGCGATATTTTGGAAAAGGCGGAAATTTATGGTTAGTCAGCGATATTTTGGAAAAGGCGGAAATTTATGGTTAGTCAGCAATATTTTGGAAAAGGCGAAAATTTATGGTTAGTCGGCAATATTTTGGAAAAGGCGGAAATTTATGGTTATCAGCGATATTTTGGAAAAGGCTGAAATTTGGGGTTAGTCAGCGATATTTTGGAAAAGGCGGAAATTTATAATTAGTCAGCGATATTTTGGAAAAGACGGAAATTTATGGTTAGTCAGCGATATTTTGGAAAAGGCGGAAATTTATGGTTAGTCAGCAATATTTAGGAAAAGGCGGAAATTTATGGTTAGTCAGCAATATTTTGGAAAAGGCGAAAATTTATGGTTAGTCGGCAATTCATACTATTTTCTCCATCATTGGTTCCGCTTTTCCTCGTAGGGGGAATACTACTATCCTACTAAAAAAATTTCCTCTGTGGAAAACGACCTCTAAAATAGGAATGACCCCTGAAGGGTTCGTCTCCAAGGTGGGGATTTCGTTCCGTAAGCGGGGGATTTTGATTCCAATTTGGGAGGGATTTTGTCTCCAGTTTGGGGGGATTTTGTCTGCAAATGGGGGGATTTTGTCTTATGCCCATTTGGACGGGGGGAAATTTTTGGGGGGATTATGTCCAGGGGGATTATGGGAGTCACCCGTAGTAGACATTTCATATCTGGCTATCCTGGGTGGGATAAATCTGATCCCGACTGGATACCAACTTTGAATATTCCTAATAATAAGAAACCGTTATCGGAAGCACAGCTACGTTCAGCCGTACAGAGAAAAGCTAGACAAGAAAGAAGAAGTAAATTTCAGGTAAAGTGCACGTTATGATTAAAATTTTTTGTGAGAAGTTGGTAAGCCTTGGCCACTCATAACCATGGTTTGGACTACCAGGAAATAATACATCAAAGGGTTTTGAGCCAGCGTTTGGAGAAAAGTCGACTTCTACTGTCCTTAAAATTCCACGATTATGCAGCAAATCGTATAAGCTTTGAAGAAACTGTTTTAGAGAAGTCTGCGCCCGAAACATCAGTGCAATGTGATCCCGATTTATCATCGATACCAATGGAAAATAATCAAAATATTGATGTATCATCGCTATCGATGGAAAATATTAACCTATCCTCAGCTGAAATTATGAATGAACATTGTCATCTGAATCAGAAGCATTCCCAAGGCACACAAACAGACTATTATGATTTGGAAGTTGAAAATCTTATGTTAAAAGGACATATAAAGGATCTTGAGGAGCGTTTTCTGCAGAAGACTTGGGGGGCTCATAAAATCAAAGATAATAATGAGATACAGGGTTACCCACCTTTGCTGTTTTTATGTGGCTTTTCAAGTAAGATTTGGAAAAAGAACTTTACTAAATCCCTCTCCTTAACCACTTTACGTACTGTTTATTCTACAGGGCCGGTAGGCCCTTGTAGATATGACATGACACCCTTCCGTAATGTTAAAGAAAAAGTCACACCTTTTAGGGTTAGCGTCCCATAGAAAAAGCATTAAAAAATCTTCAGTTTTTTAAAGCAATTGTGGCAGGCCATACGGAAAAACTATAGCGAAGTTAGTTTTCGGAATACTTCTAAATTAACAAGCATTTATTAAATGGGAAACTTACGTGTTTCGATTTTTAATTAATGAATTCTAATTTTTGTAATTTAACTAATTAAGATAGTACGTCAAAAAATTACTTTTGGGCCAGAAGTCAGCCTAACCTTATAGCGCGCTTAAACCATGCTTAAACCTAGTGCTTCATTTTGTTCTCGTTGACAACTAGAAGGGCCTAGGTTTGTGGGTGCTAACAAGTTACGTTGAAAAATTGCAAATGTTGGCTTTCTTGCTGATTTTTATTAATTTCTTAGCAGTAGACGCTAACAAATTACTTTGGTATTTCATCCGAGCTTGAGCACCTTTATATGTATTTTCTAATTAACTGTAGCACCCTTAATAAGAAATACGTCGTTATCAGGTCGAATTTTCGTCTAGAAAAGTAATTCAGGTAAATAATTACAGTTAATAGAGGTTTTTATATCTTTTGAAGTAAGCTTTTCGACGTTGTTTACGGCCAAGGCTTAAGTTGTATAGACCAATGGCACCCCAAGTTATTTCCCCATAGAGCTTAATACAGTCGAAGGCAGAGGGCTGCCATTACCCTATTTTAGTTACTCTATGTAATTATAGTCTCATATAGTGTCTTTCCTCTTTCTTTGAAGATTATTAAAAAGGCTGATTTCCGGCTCTAATTTGTTTTAGAATCCTGTATACGTATAGTCTGCTCAATTTTATGCTAGAAACATAGCCTACGCTGCCTAACCGGGTTTACCCTAGGTTGTTTATTATGCTGTATTTACCGTGTGCGCTTCCAATTTGATGTAAAATATGGCATACCTATTCAAATTATTAACGTGTTGAAGTAAAGATAGTTCTTTTCACCCTGTGAAACTTTCGAGAACTTCAAAATACTACTGGAAAGGTGACAAAATGTGTGTTTACCCTGCGGCAGTAAAAGAGTGGTGTTTGCTACTTTGCGTTAGCGCAGTTGGTTCAACATTCCCATATGAGGTATATATGGTTTGAAACTCAGCCGTTGTAGAAGACCACATCATTTGTTAAAACAATTTTTATCCTATTGATCCAGTCAGTATGTGATGTTACGTTATGAATTTATAAACTATTTGTTACCAACAGTGGATTGTTTAATTCTTAAATATAAGTAACAGTGGTGTTAGTTTGTAACCGATTCACTTAACAGGGTCGTTATGTAATTTAATTAGTCAAATAATTTCCAAGTTTACATCAGCGTTAAATTTTACCAACGTCACCTCAGGGGACACAGAGGATTACGTTGTTTGCTAGTTCCACACTCCACATTGCCGTTTGTTAATTCGTCTAAATTGCTATGAATTTTTTAGGTACTTGATTAATTACTAGTATTCAAGCCAAACTATAGAATCACATCATTTAATTAACATATTTTATAGATGCTCTTTATGTTACTGAAATTTAGCACAGAATATGATAAAAATTGAATGCAACGAGTCGGAAATAATATTATTTACTCAGACTAATTTTATAAGCTAAATCAACGCAACGATGGTGTTTCACCGTATCAAAAATTCAACAACGCCGGATATCTACGGAAAAACTGCAAGAAAGTTCTCACTGTACCAAAAATTCAACAACGGAAATCTACGGAAAAATTGCAACAAAGTTCATTAAGTTTTGAACATGGCAGTGCTGTTTACATTAGCGCAGTTCTTTCAACGTTACCATTTAAGATACGAAGGGATTAAGCAAGGAAAAAAACGGCTCATTTTTGAAATAACTATTTTATTTTAAAAAAAATTAAATATAATTTGAGAAAGAATTTGGTATTTAAAAAATTTACAATTAGAAAAATATTGTAATTAGGAAAAAAAATGTATTTTGGAAAAAAAAATGTATTTACAATTTAGGAAAAGAAATTTATAATATGAATAAAATAAATAATAAAAAAATCATTCATTAAAAAAACACACACTTGAAATAAAAAATTAAATGTAATATTTAAAAAAAATGCTTAATCTTGTTTTTTTTCAATGTTGTAAGGAAATGGTTTAAAATTATGATTTTAAATTATAATGATGAAGGGACCTGGGTCCAATTCTTTATATATTTTAGCTCGTTACAACAATTGAAAATTATACCTTAAAGGGTTCATGTCAATGTCGCGAGTCAGCAGGCAATTTTATGACAGATATAAATAGCTGCAAGTTTTATTGTGTGAGATAGACGCTAGCCCTTTAGTCAATTGTTATGACATGCAAAATATTTTTGAAGAACTGCAACCGCGCAGAAGAGTAAGCAGGAAACCGGCTATACAGGGTGTACCAAAAAGGGTGGTACACCCAGACTACAGTTGGCTCTATTGGCGATTTAAAGTCGAAGATGCTTTATGACATTTTTGACACCATTTATGACCGAATAAAATAAATGCTAATTTAGTTTTAATTAAGGGGTCGTCTGTGAAAATCTTAAATTATCATTTTTAAAAGATGACCTGGACAGCAAAATCTCATAGAATATTTCGACTCAAAATTGCATCTAAAGCAAACCAACCAACTTCTGTTCAGTCCAACCACCCTTTTTGGAACATACAACTTACAAATTAATTTCAGTTTGTATTTCCTCCATCGACATGTCGTCGTCCTCCTCCTCCTCCTCTTCAACGCGTTTTGGCGAAGTACGCTCATCATCAGCGCCTTGAGGTTGGGCCGTCTCCTCCCCAGCGCCTTGAGGAGGGACAGTCCCAACCTCCACCAACGAATTTTGTTGGACTCCTTGGTCCCCTTCTACTAAAATTTAATAATACTTTGTAAATTTTCACTTTTAAGTAATAAATGAGTTTTATACCACGAACGCGGCTCCACCAGTCGCGCATCCGCAACACTCCACTGCCTTGAGGCGGGGTTGGCACCACTCCGGCGCCCTGGGGAGGGACAGGCCCAACCCCCGCCATCGAATTTTGTGGGCCTCCTTGGTCTCCTTTTACCAAAATTGAATAATACTTTGTACATTTTCACTTTTAAGAATTAAATGAGTTTTATACCACGAACGCGGCTCCAGCAGTCGCGCATTAAGTGGCCGTAGCGGCCACAATTATTACACCGCCGGCCCCTGGCGTTACGGCCTCCACCACCGTTAACCCGGCCTCCGCGGCCGTTTCCACCGCGTTCACGGCGCCCTCTCGGGGCAAAAGCTCCGCGCCCTCTTGGGGCAAAACCCCCGCGCCCTCTTGGGGCAAGGGCCCCATCTATGGCGTTCAATACGCCATCTCCCAGTCCTCCAGCATTAATATTAACTGTTACGTTACAGTTTTCTCCTATTTGCATAAAGCGGTCCATTTTCTTAACTAGAATTTGAAATAAAGACCCTTATTATTATGGTGCTAATCTTTCTTTCACTTACGGACTATATTCATATTAATTGTAGGCCTAGCTGATTTTTAGAGTGAAAAATATTAAAGGGATTGAAAATAAGGCCGGAGAAATGGGGTGAAGTGGAATTATTATTTCTTGAATTAATCGAACTAAGTTTCTTGAAAACACGTTTATCTTAATTACGGGCCTGTACTGTACTTTTAATTTTTTTTTCACCATTAGCCAACCGGCAAGCACTGCCTGCTTTCTACTACCCCTAAGCCTTAGCTGCTGCCATGAAAGAAGGCAACGCTCATTAACCGAGGCTTAACCTGTATATATTGAAAAAAACGTTTTAAAAAAATTTCAAAGTGAAATTATAACCCATAAGTGCTCTAAAGGCTGCTAAATAAGTAATTAATCACAAAATAAACCTAATTTTTAATAAAATTTCCATGTATAATCATATTCTATGGTAGTAAGTTTAAAAATAAATCCGCTTACTTTGTAACGTCTCGTTGTTTGAAAATTGTAAGTGCGTTCAGCAACCACTACCAAGTTCTCGGTTTAGTACCAGATTGCAATCTTTCTACGTAACCGGTAACCTAAAGCGCTTTTATGGTGGACGTAGCTAAACGCAGCGAATAAAACCGGGGAATACGGTAAATTTACTTTCTCCATTAAAATAGCTTTTCCAGTGGTTTTAAAACAAAAATATAAGAACAACAATTACAGACAGGTTTACAATATTTCTTTATTTATATGGCAGGAAACAATCACAACTACATAATTTTAAAAGTGGCGGTATAGGAAGTTTGTTCTGTTTAAAGCGACATCTCGAGAAAAAGGTGTTAAAAAAATATGTTTATCTCTCATCTGATCTCTTGCTCCATGTCTCTTAGAAGGAATAAAGAGTATAATTTCGGCATGATTGTTATTTTAAAAATAATTTTCACTATATGATTTCTTAAACTCTATTTGTAACGTTAATCTTGAGCTTAAAATAAAGTTTAGTCGGTTTAACGGTTTGAGTATTTTCAAAACTAAACTACCTGTTGCGACTAGCGAGTAATAAGCATCTAAGCATCTCTTCAGAATCTATTCACAATGCCATATAATAAACAATGCGTGGTTCTTGGATGTTCAAGTTGTAGTGACAATCTAGCCCAAGACGGTTCCTACAGTTTACATTTATTCCCGAAAGGTACTGTAAACCTTAACAAAAAGTGCCCTTTTGGGCGACTGGGGTATTTGGCTAAGTTTTTTACCATGTAAAGGTAATGATGATCTAATTAAAATGTGGATTTTGGCTACAAATCGTGGTAAAGAGTGGAGACCGAACAAAGTGTCTGTTATTTGTTCAAAACATTTTAGTCAAGATGATGTTTTCGTTACTAAAGGGAAAAAAAGGATGTTACTGAAACCACATTCAATACCAATTCATGGAACAAATTTAGATAAAGACCTTCTAGAAAGCTCAAATTCTAAACTGTTACTAACAGTACATAAAGATATAAATTTACTACATGTTCAAGCTTTTGATGATAATGAAACAGCAATCCAATCAAAACCAACTGGAGGTAGCGCTGCGTTTGTAGGTACAGTTCTGCCACCATGTAAAGAAGGAATAAGTATTGCAACAAGAAAATTTGGCACTAAATGTAAAGCTACGCAAACTGTTATTACAATGGCTACAAAAGGTACTCAGACACTAAACTTAAATAATGTTTGGTTTCAATCGAGAGACATGTTTGGAGTATTGCTGCTAGAAACGTAAAAATTCCGAGATCATTGATTACAAACAAACTACAAACAACTCTTATTTAATTCAGCGCTTAGCATTCACAAAGTAGAATCTACACTGATAATGTTGAACCAAAATCAAGATGTCAGCTACCGCCCATTAGTAAAAGAAGTATAAACTAATCTTATAGAACTATTCATCTTGCAAATAGACATTTAGCCCAGAAGTTTTTTTTCAGTGTAAATGTTTATTTTTAACAACATTTTCTACGAGGACAGAACAGTCAGTTGCATTTCAATTAAAACTTGAACCTAAAAAGAAGAATAGGTTTAAAAAAATTTGCAAAGTGGAAAATGTTTTTTTTTTAATATTTTAAACAGTAGACGCCAGAGACATTTGTTCTGTTATCTAATGTTTCAAGTCCAGAAAAAGGTGAAGAATAAAATTTAAATTTCTTCCAAGCTTTGCGTCAATCACAAACAACATGCAATAGAAGTTGAAGATTATCAGGCTAGAAATGTAGAAAGCAACTAAATGCAAGCGTAATTTTTACTAAACATTATGTCATTAAAAAATGAATGACTATAGAATTGCATCAAAATAAATGTTTACCTAATTGTTACAAATTTAAGTAACATCAATACCGCTTTTGAAAAGTTAGCCTCACTTATTTTTTCTTTATTTAATCCTTTTTTGTGATTTCATTCTGTGTACATTATTTTAAATAAACATCAAAATTATTGAGATATTTTCCGCAATCGTGTTAATTATTTCGTGGTCTATTGCTAAAATTTGCAAATTTCTTTAAATTAAATATTATTATCGTAACAGATTTAAAAAAGCAAACTCATTATTTCTTCATAAATAGACTTCCATGCTTTTAACGGAAAAATATAAGAACAAACTTCCGTGCTTTTAACGGAAAATATAAGAAGAAATATTTTTTCTCAAATAACAACTTAATTACATAAAATAATCACAACAACATAATAATTTTAAAAGTTGCAGTATAGCGAGTTCGTGCTGTTTCAATTGGTAGTAATTTTCACCTTCTGGTTTAATCAAAGAGGCTAAAAAAAGGAGTAGAAGGCTTGACTGAAGTGTTCTGGCTTTGAAATATTCACTCTGAACTTCCTGTGTGCTCCTAAAATGTTTTGTCAAAGCTGCTAGTTCAACTCCTGTTCTTATTACCCTCTTTGATTTAATTTAGTTTCAATTCCATTTGCTACGTATATATAATATATGGGTTTGTCGGTTTAAGTATTTTCTTCACTAAACTCCCTTTTGCATACAGTCATGCCTCTCTGCAACGAAGGCTGTATTGAAACGAGAAATATGTCACTAAATGTAAAGCTCAATTCCACTTACAATTTTCCAACTTCTTCAAATTGCACATTCCAAGCGAGTTTTCTTCCAAACTATTTGAACGTACGTTTAATGTTTCAATCAAACTCAAATTTCTATCCTAGTCAATTTGGGTCTTAACCATTTAAACAATACCTTCAAACTCCATCTTTCTACCCAAATCCAATGGTGTATTGGCATTTTTGCTAACCACTTTTTACTGTAATCCACGCCTTTGGACAAACATGCATCATTGGTATGGGTAGCTATGTGCAAGTCGTTTGATGGATTTAATGAGCGCCCCTTTACAATCAAAGCAACAGTTACATTAAATTGGCCTTTATTATTACTGCAAGCCCAAATTAATGATGTGAAGCTCTTCTGAGCTTTTCGCATAAGTTACCTAATTTTAAATCAGTGCATTTCGTTGTCGATGTTGAAGTTTACACTACAATTAACGTTCAAGGATGTTACTAAAGTTATCTATTGGGAAACGGCAACATTAAACTTGCATAACTTACGTTCGCGGGATTCGAAAACTAAATCATAATTATAATAAAAAAAGCTCTTACAATATACACTTTAATTTAAAATTCAGCCTTGAAATTAGAAACAAGAAAGATCAACCAAGGCTCGGCTAAAATCGAGGAAGTAAACAACATATACAACAATGGTGGGTTATTCTCCGCATCTCTGAGTGGGGCGCTGTTTGTAGGTCTTACCTCTCTGGTCTTACCGTTTTCCGTGGAGTACTAGCAATCTGTTACCATGGAGTGGTATTAATAGATTCTAAGAGAGAATTGGGGTATTTTTAAAGGAACTTTCGTTTACACGACAATAAATCTACCCCACGCAAAATAGCCCACGGAAAACAATATTCAAGCTCAGCCTCGTGTCTAAGCGGTCGTATTAAAAGATTTACAAATTTCTTCGATAACATTTCAAACTAAACTGAACTGAATCAATGCTAGCTGGAAATCTAACGACACGAGACGTTAACAGACTAACAGTACAGTGCACGTTGACTCATGCTCGTGTTTGGTTCATTTTTGAATTTATTTCACGAATTCAGGCTTATTTGATAGGCCTACTTTTCTCAAAACTCTTAATTAGTTTTGCTTCAAGGGCTGCTTAGGGCTTACGCTTTTTTAAAAGCGTTCTAAGCTTAACTTTGCTGCTTTGAGGATTTATTAAGGTAAGATTTATTTTGATTTTTTTCTTTGTTTGTGCTGTATTCTTTTTACCTCTCCGAGTGACGTATGTCACGGAGAGGTTCTAATTTCGACGTGTCTGTCTGTCTGTCTGTCTGTCTGTCTGTCTGTCTGTCTGTCTGTCCGTCTGTCTGTCTGTCTGTCCGTCTGTCTGTCCGTCTGTCCGTTGTTACACCCACGTGACCGCGTTCGCAGTTTGCAAATCGGAGCAAACGTGTATTCAATTTCCAGACCGCATTTACAGTCCCGGAAATTGTATTCCACTTACAGGTTATTACTCCATTGCCTATCTAACAACTCTGTTCATTTGTCCACCCCATGGACACCAGTCTGAACTTACTAGCTTCTAAACACCACCATCTTCTAGTCTTTCGCCCATTCCACATGAACACCAGTTTCTACTTACTGGCTTCTAAACACCACCACCTTCTCGTCTTTGTCCATTCCACATGGACACCAGTCTGTACACCTGGCTTCTAACACCACCATCTTCTGGTCTTTGTTTTTGTCCATCCCACATGGACACCAGTCTGTACACCTGGCTTCTAACACCACCATCTTCTGGTCTTTGTTTTTGTCCGTCCCACATGGACACCAGTCTGTACACCTGGCTTCTAACACCACCATCATCCTTAAGGTTAAGACATACGCGGCGATCGGCTAGGGTTACGAGAAACGTCTAGCCTTCCAATGGAGGGGTCTTCCTCCAAGGTTCACGCAATTGCGATGTTCTTATCTACAGCTGCGGTTCGAATCCTTTATATACTACCTATTTTAGTAAGGCGAAGCAACCGGCGTATGCCTCATTTCAAACGCCAATATTAGTCAAGTCTCTCAAGAATGTTTAATTGTTCTTTTTTAAAGCGATGTAACGTTCAATAAGGCGAATAACTAACGAAGAAAATATTAAATATTAATTATATTTATTTTAATATTTAAGATAATCTTGTTTCTCAATTCAAAATTAATACGGAAAGAGTTAAAAAGCAGTCTATGTTATTGTCTGTGTGTGTCCGTCCGTTATTACACTAGTGCCGCAGTGCGCTGCGTTAGAAGTTCGTTTTGCTTTGATGTGTAAAGAAATCCTACAGAACCATAATATTCCCTTTATCCTTAATATAAAGTGAATATGATGAAATATTTTTCGTAATTATGATGCATTTAGTGCTTTTGTAGCTTTAAAGCTCTGTTTCACTTTGATATTCCAAAGAGTTTTTTTAATATTATTATTTGAAATGGCTGTTTATATATTACTTAAGCTATACTACATCTGTATATAGAATAATCCTTGGTTTAGTAATTTCATGAATAAAGCTAAGATCTAGACTCCGGCGGTCATATCTAGTATTACTTGCAATAAGCTTAGTGAAATATAGAGTAAATAATTGAGGCCTGAGGTGAAGTAAGCTTTGGGTTTTGATTTTCGTGTCTGAAATGAAGAGACATCAACGGTTCAGAGTGAGCCGAAAGTTAAATACACTCTTAATTAATCAGGTTAAGATTTTATAATAGAAGAAAAGATGATGGTGGCAATTAGATTAGTAGGGCTAAGCTACAGAGTTTTATTCTCTTTATGATGCGCATTGACTATCAGTGCGTCTAGCTACAATTTAGCTTTGGTATTATTTAACGTTAACACTCATGTTGGCAAACTAAGAATATTGTTGAGGTGAGACGAGACGATGGTGTTTACACTGCTAACCAGTTGTGAATGTAGCTATCAGAATATAGGGTAAACAGCTGAAGCGTAGACTTCATTTCCTGTTTTTTTTTTACCATTAACTGATTTCTATGTGTCCAAGATTTATCCTTATTGGAAGTAAAATGTCGTCTGCTTTACTGTATATTCGCTATGCTTGGAATACTGCTTCAATATTTCGTAAATTTTTACTTCAAAAAAGAGAAATAATTCCATATCTATGTAAAAAACTTTGTAGTAGTAGACCTCTTGACTCGGAGAGGTAATATTTTGGTTTTCCCAACTTGTTTTCTTTCCTTTGTTTGTGTTGTATCCTTTTTTCTTCTCTTTTTACTAACGGAAACCTTTGGGTATCCAGAACAGGCCTTTACGGCTCCTAGACTGGCTCATTATATAGAGTTTTTGTGCCTCCTAAAGAAACCACCTGTCACACTGAATAAAATAGACCTCTTGTGGCTCACTGAGAACACCTTCAGTGACTTGCAAATAGACCTCTTGTGGCTCACTGAGAACACCTTCAGTGACTTGCAAATAGACCTATTGTGGCTCACTGAGAAAACCTTCAGTGACTTGCAAATTGACCTCTTGTGGCTCACTGAGAAAACCTTCAGTGACTTGCAAATAGACCTCTTGTGGCTCACTGAGAAAACCTAAAGTGACTTGCAAATAGACCTATTGTGGCTCACTGAGAAAACCTTCAGTTAATTGCAAATAGACCTTCTGTGGCTTCCAAATAGACCTCTGGCTTGCTAAAAGACCTGTGGCATTGCAAAAAATAACTATAGTGACTTGGAAAGAGACCTTTTTGTGGCAACGAAACACATCTTTGTGTGCTAAATTTAAGAACTCAAAATGGTTTCTCGAGAAAAAGTTAGAAGGGACAAGAATCGTTTGAAAAAACAAAGTCAAAGAGCGTTGATAGCTATAACTAAGACTTTAGCGAACAAAAACAAAACATATTGCAAAAGCTACTATTTAAAAAAAAACAGCTCTTTCAGAGTAAAAAATCGAGTGATGGACTTAATCGCAAGTCCTTATTGACAAGCTCAACAAAAACTCAAAAGGTTTTGCAGGCCCCTAAAATAGGTGGCGCTTCTCGACAAAGAAAATGTGGTGCGAACCCGATTAAGAATTATGTTAAACAAGTTGGGAAAACCAAAATAATACCTCTCCGAGTCGGGGAAAAGACTAGTATACGACTCAATAATGAAATACTAGAGCAAAATTTCTTCGCTTTGTTTTGTCTAACGAGGCTTAAGTCAATGAATAGTTTTCTCTACATTGTCAAAATATATAATCATCCGCTAATCCTAGGTTTCAAATCATTACTTTCAAAGAATATATAAGTTCTATGTTAAATTTTATTCTCTGATGCATATCACTAACCTGATAACGATTAGCCCTTTCACTGATCTAATTGCTACCATGATGCTTTCTTCTATTATAATATCTAAATATGATTATTTAAACGTGTATTTAATTTTCGGCTCACTCTGAACCGTTAATGTCCCTTCATTACAGACACGATAATCAAAACCCAAAGTTTACTCCACCTCAGGTCTCAATTATTTACTCTTTGGTTCACTAAGCCTATTGCGGATCAAACTTGATTTACCCAAAAGAAACCAGGCCATAGATTTCTTCGTGAAATAACTAAACCAAGGATTATTCTATATACAGATGTAGTATAGCTTAAGTAATATATAAACAGCCATTTCAAATAATAATATTAAAAAACATCGCTGGAATATCAAAATGAAACAGAGCTTTAAAGCTACAAAAGTACTAAATGCATCGTAATTACGAAAAAGATTTCCACATATTCACTTTATATTATGGAAAAAGTAAATATTAAGGTTCTGTAGGATTTCTTAACACATCATAACAAAGCGAACTGCTAACTCGGCGCACTAGTGTGACAACGGACAGACACACACAGACAAAAAAATGGACTGCTTTTTAACTCTTTCCGTATTAATTTTGAATTGAGAAAAGAGATTATCTTAAATATTAAAATAAATATAATTAATATTTAATATTTTCTTCGTTAGTTGTTCGCCTTATTGAGCGTTACATCGTTTTAAAAAAGAATAATTAAACAACCTTGAGAGACTTGACTAATATTGACCTTTGAATTGAAGGATATGACTGTTGTTTCGCCTTACAAAAATAGGTAGTATATAAAGGATTCGAATCGCAGATGTAGATAAGAACATCGCAATTGCGTGAACCTTGGAGGAAGACCCCTCCATTGGAAGGCTAGACGTTTCTCGTAACCCTAGCCGATCGCCGCGTATGTCTTAACCTTAAGGATGATGGTGGTGTTAGAAGCCAGGTGTACAGACTGGTGTCCATGTGGGATGGACAAAAACAAAGACCAGAAGATGGTGGTGTTAGAAGCCAGGTGTACAGACTGGTGTCCATGTGGGATGGACAAAAACAAAGACCAGAAGATGGTGGTGTTAGAAGCCAGGTGTACAGACTGGTGTCCATGTGGGATGGACAAAAACAAAGACCAGAAGATGGTGGTGTTAGAAGCCAGGTGTACAGACTGGTGTCCATGTGGGATGGACAAAAACAAAGACCAGAAGATGGTGGTGTTAGAAGCCAGGTGTACAGACTGGTGTCCATGTGGAATGGACATAGAGCAGATGACGGTGGTGATTAGAAGCCAGTAAGTACAGACTGGTGTCCATGTGGAATGGGCGAAAGACTAGAAGATGGTAGTGTTTAGAAGCCAGTAAGTTCAGACTGGTGTCCATGTGGGGTGGACAAATGAACAGAGTTGTTAGACAGATAATGGAGTAATAGCCTGTAAGTGGAATACAATTTCCGGGTCTGTAAATGCGGTCTGGAAATTGAATACACGTTTGCTCCGATTTGGAAACTGCGAACGCGGTCACGTGGGTGTAACAACGGACAGACAGACAGACAGACAGACACGTCGAAATTAGAACCTCTCCGTGACATACGTCACTCGGAGAGGTAAAAAGTCTCCTTTAACAAAGGAATATTCAAAACAAAAAATAAAAAAATGATTGCCGAAAGTTTCAAGCGGGTTTTGGTCACGCGACTTACGGACCGTTTAATGACGAAAAGAACTTTTGCCAATTCACGTAAAAAGCAAAGTTCCAAATTTGCATCCCACAAACTCCTATGCCAGTTGCTATCTGGAAAAACATTCTATTTAAAAAGGCGAATATATTCGGCCTACCATGCTAGGCGATCGTTACTTATTGAAGATTTCAAAAGTTTCGCGAAGAAAGTGCAAGAAATTGGATTGGTGGATAGTGACAATTTTATCAAAGTCATTGGAGGAAAAAGGCTTCACAGTAGTCTCGAAGAAGCTTTTTATCACCAGACAACATATTTTACTTTGGGGAATGATGGCAGAATTTTAAAAAACGAGGACCACGAAACGCGTTTCGAAAAAATTTTGCAGTTCGACGAAAATGGTCTATTAATAAAAGTGCTACGAGAAAGCTCTCGTATCGGCGAAAAGGTTAATGAATTATGGGTTGATGAAAGTGGTAATTTTATTGACCGGAAAAGACTGAACAAAGGCATTGAACTCTGCTTGCAAGTTAATGATTTAGGGGTTGTCACGAATCTATTCAATGCAGTAGAAAACGTGTCAGAGGAAAAAAATCCCAAAGCGAATATCGTAATTAACGAATCTGGGTTTATTGAAACCCAAGAAAAAGCTTCGTATTGGGAATGCAGCGACATTTGCAACGTTAGAGAGCGGGCTATTTTTAAAGTCATAGCTTTCATTAACCAGGCGACAAAGGCCAGTGATAGCGTCTTGAATGAACTTTTTGGCTCTGATTTTGACGTTTGCTCCTACAAAAATAAGTTTTGCCAGAAATCCATTGTCAAATTGCCATTGGACGATTCAGATTTTGAAGTAAAAGTTTTGCCGTACCTTGGTCATTTCTCTTATTGCTCTGAAAGCGAGGAATGCGAGAGTTACTTGAGAGCCTTCAGAGAACTGGCTCCACATTACTCGGCAATTAGAACTATTTTGAGTAAAATCTACTCCGTTAGAGCGTTGCTTAACGCTTTTTCAACATTGACCGATGAGATTGAGCATGGTGATTACGAATCTCATCAAAATGTTATACCCAAAATTAGTAAAGTTGTGGAGACACGTGGATTAAAAATGTCAAATGCCGAAAACGAGGCGACGAAAGGCAATGAGAACGATATAAGGCCTTGTCTCGATGAGAGTGAAATCTTGGCTTTCTACGCTAAACAATTTGCTAGAGCTGAGCGTGAAACGAATGAATTTCACGACACATCTTGCGATTGTTGCGCTAGATTATTGAAAAATTCTGATTTGAGGACCGTGGAAAAACTAGCCTGCACTTCAGTTTTTGACAACCACGCCTTTCTCATTTTAAGAGCTGGTTTACTGTTGAAAAATCCTGACTTTAGGGAAATAGACATGCTTTTATGCCCTTATTGTTCTAAAGAGTTGCAAAAGGGAAAGGTTCCAATTAGATGTTTCCTCAACGGCTTGGGGGTTGACGTTCCTCCGACCGAAGTCACGAGTTTGAACATGTTTGAAAAAGCCTTAATTCAGCTTGTGAAGGCATTTCACACTGTTGTCCGGTTAGGTACTAGAACTAATTCCAACATGCAGATTGGCGCAGTGAAAGCTTTGAAAGGTAGAATCATATATTTGCCAATTCCAGTCCAAAAAAATTTGGATATGATACCAGCAGCACTGCCTAAAGATCACGAATTGCACGTCTTGGTTAATGGTTTGCCCACTAGTGACAAAAAGATTTGGCAAAAAATTGTTCGCCTTGATGCTTTGAAAAAGGCCGTCGCTAAACTGAAAAAAATTAATCCATTGTACAAAGACATTGATATTAATCTTATCAATGAGGATTACATTTATGGCACTGAAGAGATTAACGGAACTATTGAAGACCAAAATTCATTAACTCCCGATGAATTATTGGCAAAAACGGATCCTCTGGCGCTGTCAAACAACCGCGACGAGGTCAATACAAACGGCTTCAATACAGTTGCAAAAAATCCGCAAGCGGAATCGCACCAAATCGATATCGATATTATCAATGATGGTGTGATCGAATCAAATCTTTCGCCAGACGACCGTTATAAAATTTTAACTCAACCTGAGGCACTGTTGCGAAAGCTCTCAAAAGATGAAGTGAATGAGCTGTACGATCACTATACAATTCACCCAGTGAATGTTCAGCCGTCAAAAGATTTGTTGGCTTCTTACCAAATGAAGCGTGTCGAAGCCGAGCCCATCAGTAATTGGGACAAAAATCTAGAATACATGTCATTCGTGCACTTGTTCCCAATGGCTCGCTATGGCAAGCACGACGAAAGACCGTTTGGGAAAAGGCGGAAACTGAATTCCGACTTTCTCGTCTTTTGAACGCGAATCCAATGTTTAGACGAGATTATGCGTTCATGTTCCATTTATACCAAGAGGCCGAAATGAAATCCATTAACAGTAGTTTAAATTACGCTCTACGCGTGAAAAAACCCATGAACGTATCGGTCAATGATTTCGTGAATCAAGTTGATTCTCGAGATTCGGAGCTCGAGAGTAATTTAGCGACTTTCATGGCCCACATTCGAGGTACCAAGGATTATTGGTATAAAGTTCTCAAATGTGTTTTGGCCATGATTAGGGAGTATGGCCCCCTACTTGGCTTTTAACTTTTAATCCGGCCGAATACGATGACATTGAACTTCACGACCACCTACGACGAGTGAATGCTGACGTGCCCGGGATCGAATCTATGTCGGTGGCTGAACTATTAAATTTAGATCCACTTAGCGTCAGTTTGCATTGTCACAACAAAGTGAGGTCGCTACTAAACAACTTTGTGCTTTGTAAAGAAAATCCGGTTCTTGGACCGATAGTGCATCATTTTGTGCGCGTCGAGTAGCAATCTCGCGGTTTGGCGCATTACCATTGCTTGTTGTTGGTGAGACATAGTCATTATATACACTGACGTAGGACCATTTTCCATATGCACCACTATCCATATGCACCATTATCCATATGCACCACTATCCATATGCACCATTTTCCATATGCACCACTATCCATATGCACCATAAGGGATGCCACGTGTAATAAAGATATTTTAGATTGTACAAAAGTTAGTTGGCTCTATAGACCCGATGTGGGTAGGTGTTTTCGATATTGGTCCCAGTGTTAGTATAACTAAAATAGGATAATTGTATCCATGCTTTAACTTGTTTCTTAACAAATAAATTAACTCAAATAAAACGAATCTCCACTAAATATCAACCGTATACATTAACATGGTAGCAGAGCGTGGTTGGTTTGGAAGCGTGGTTGGTTTGGAAGCGTGGTGACCAAGGCTTAGACAGAGGTATTTAATATGGCAGACAATTATCATCTTGGTGGCACGGTATCGTTTCGGAAACTAACGGACGATAACTACGAAGTATGGAAAATAGACGCGAAGATTATGTCATTGGACTGTGGATTATGGGGTATCGTAGCCGGTACGGAAGTGGCACCCGCGGCAACAGAGCCAGCTGATGTAAGGGAGCGATATGCTTGTAGGCTGGAACGGGCCTTTGCGAAAGTGACTCTTGCTTTGGATGATGAACACAAGAAAATCATAGAAGATGAGACGTCGGCTAAGGCAATTTGGGATAGTCTTAATGACCTGTATCAACCCAAATCCTTGGCTAGGATAGCTAAACTACGATCTCAATTTATATCAATTAAGTACACACCCCCGGAGACGATGGCAGCATATCTTGCCAGGGTAAAGGCAGTTGCTAACCAACTATCACTGGCTGGGAAACCATTGGATGATGATGACGTTGCATTCCAAATGGTAAATGATCTACTACCAGAATATGGCACTATTGTTAGTGGATTATATAATCTTGGGAAAACCGGCTTCATTACTACGAAAGTCAAGGAAACACTCTTAGTAGAATATGATCCACAAAAGCATATGACATCAACGGATGAGACGCAACTAACAACGGCCATGGTAGCTTATAGAGGGAATAAGCTGAAGAATTATACGAAATCTTCACCCGCAATAATGGATCAGAATAATCGCTGTCACAAATGCCACAAGATCGGTTACTTCGCCAGAGATTGCCGTATAACAGATAGATGTCACAACTGCAACATGATAGGCCATTGGACACGGGACTGTCGCAAAGCTCGCCACCCTAATCAACACAGACAAGGGAGATATTCAAGAGATTCAATGACATCACATCATGCTATATTATCCAGTAGCCAGGACGTTACCTATGAAGTAGACGAAACAACAAACGGAGGCGCACACACACATTACGCCACAGCGACAACTATGATTACACAAGCATCGAAGGAAGAAGGATGGGTGTATGACTCTGCCGCAACGCATAATTTTTGTAATACGAAGGGATGGCTATATAACTATTATGAAATCGAAACACCCATAACAATTGCGCAAGGAACAGTTAAGGCGGTTGGGAAAGGTGACGTGGTATTATCATCTCAGCTCAATAATAGAGAAGTGCGACTAATTCTTAGAGACGTCAAATACGTTCCACTATACACAAGAAACCTTATATCCGCAAGACTAATGGATGAAACTGGATTTAAGTCAATCATAAAGGATGGTATCATACGAGTCTACGCCAAGAACCATAATCTGGCACTGAAAGCGACGTTAGATTCAGAGAGCAACTTATATGTGGTAGAAGCTGTGACTAGAACGGATCAACCTCATGTATCACAATCACAAGCAAGGAAATGACGAGAAAAACGACACGCAGAATGTAATCTCAACACTTTAGAAGATATAAACCTTTCGCATAAACGACTTGGAAATCCTAATCCTAGAAGAATTACGCAACTGGTCTCGAAACAATTGGTCCTTGGAATTCCGAAGCTAACAACTACATTCGATTTATGCGTCCCCTGCAAGGTATCCAAGGCAACTAAAGCAAAATCATCGGCTATTAAAGGTATACAGTCTTCTGATGTACTTCAACTCGTTCATTCAGATGTATGGGGACCAGCCCCCGTTGCTTCGCTGGTGGGAGCCAAGTACATAATAACATTTATTGACGACTATTCTCGACATGTCAAGCTATACTTAATGAAGCATAAGAACGAAGCTTTCGAGAAGTTTAAAGAATATCTTGTTTGGGCGGAAAGACAAACTGGTAGAAAACTAAAACTACGAACGGACAACGGCCTGGAGTATGTTGCGAAATATTTTGAAGACACCTGTAAGAAACAAGGGATTCAAGTCCAACGTACCAATACGTATTCACCAGAAATGAACGGCGTTGCCGAAAGGTATAACAGGTCCTTGCTTGATGGCATCCGGACGTTATTGGAAGAATCTCAGTTACCTCAATACTTATGGGGTGAAGCTGCCTGTACTTTTGCATACCTATCCAATCGTTTACCTCATGCTCAACTACATGAAGACGTACCAGAGACTAAATGGGCTGGAAAGAAGCCATCTGTTCGTCACTTAAAGAAATTCGGATGTTTAGCGTTTGCATATAAACCTAAACCACATCGAAATAAATTCAAGAATAAAGCAAAAATTGTTATTATGGTTGGCTACGCATTCAAAACGAAAGGATACCGTATCTGGTTTCCGAAGGAAAGAAAAGAAGTAAAATCGAAGCACGTCCAGTTCCAAGAGAATCAGCTAGGAATAAATGAACTGAAGAACATTAATGATGATGATAAGGTCATTCCTTATAATTATAATGAATTCTGGCCAAAACAAGAAACTATAATAGAAGTACCTGAAAGTGAAGATGAGCAATTTGTCGAAGCTAATGGAGAGCCTATTCATATCGTTACTAGAAGCAAAAACGCTGAAATACGAAATAAAACAACACCCGTTGTAACTGAGGAAGCTCAACCCGTGATTGATAGACTGACCAAACGACAAGAACGAGAAAAACAGCTTCAGAGGGGACTACCACCAGGATGGACCCGAGTGGAAAATAAACAGAAAGAGGGAGAGTCCGCAGGACATGTCGACGTTTACTACTATGATGAGAAAAAACAAAAGTTATGTTCACGACTTGATCTACGACGCTATTTCACGTTAAACAAATTACCTTATGATGCAGACGACAAAGAAAAGTTCTCTTTTCGACCTATAAACCGCCCATTGATAACATCACAACCCTTAGAAGAAGAACAACAGTCAGAAAATATGGAAGCTCATTGCGTAGAAATACCAACTTCTTTTGAGGATGCAATACGGAGTCCACAGAGTGACTCGTGGAAAAGGGCCATGGAAACTGAATACAATACCAATCAAGAAAGAGAGGTGTGGACTGCTGTTCCCGCACCGGAGAGTAGAAAAATAATTCGCTGTACGTGGATATATGTTCTTAAACGAAAAGCCAGTGGAGAAATAGCCAGATTCAAGGCTCGATTAGTAGCTCAAGGCTTCGCACAGCGTTACGGATTCGATTATCAACACACCTATGCACCTGTAGTCAGTTTTACCATCATTTGGTTACTACTATTGATTTTTGTAACTTGTCTTGGATGGTCACATCGCCATTTGGATGTGAAATGTGCATACTTATACGGGCATTTAAATGAAGAAGTCTACATGCGACAACCCAAAGGATTCGAAATACCTGGCAGAGAAACCGATGTATTACTAATGAAGAAAGCACTATATGGTCTAAAACAAAGTGGACGACAATGGTTCTATGAGCTTGACCAACGTTGAATCACGCTGGGTTGTACCCGGTTAAGTGGCTGCAACTGCGTATATAGCTATAATTAAACCGGTTTTATTATAGTCCATGTTGATGACATTATCATCTTAGCGAAAGAACATCTACACATGAATGATTTACTAAAGCTATTGAAGAGCACGTTTGATATAACCGACTTGGGACCGTTAACCTACTTTCTTGGTATTGAATTTGAATGGTCTGAGCTGAACAACGCGGAAATTCACCAACGAAGATACATCGACAAATTAGAGAAGGAAATGAACATCAAGATAGATAAAAAGAACTATGATATACCACTACCTGTTGGCACGGTCCTATCTAAGAAGGATTCAGCTATAAATAATGAACTCGAAGCACCTAATAGAAAACTAATTGGGAGTTTATTGTACCTTGCCCAGCGAACTCGTCCCGATTTAGCATTTGTAGTGGCTAAACTATCAAGAATTTCATCATATCCTGGACCACACCATTTCAAATGCTTAATGAATATCCTCAAGGATACATGTGCAACGAAACAATACGGATTGAAATATCGTCCAACCAAGGAATTGCGATTAGAAGCTTTTTCTGATGCGTCATATATTTCTGATCCTGACGATGGCAAATCCACAAGCGGTTACATAATCCTTCTAGGAGGGAATCCCATCGACTGGCGATCTATCAAGCAAACCAGCGTTGCACAATCGACTATGGAATCAGTATACGTAGCATTAGCTGAAGCGGCGAAAGAAGTGTCTTGGGTCAACCGTATTTTGATTGAGGTGGTACCTTTATGTGGACAGCTCAACAACGAGGCACTTCAACCGATATTACGTTGTGACAATCAGGCAGCTATACATTACGCAGAGAACTGTATAGAAAACAAACGATCCAAACACATCGAAGTGAAATACCATTATATCTGAGACTGTATAGCTAAGAAACTATTTCAATTGTTATTTATTAGTAGTGAATGTAATTTGGCAGACATATTTACAAAATTATTATCGAAACAAAAATTTAATAATCTAGTCGAAAAATTAACTCTGTTAGAGGACTATTGAAACTAATGAAAATGTATATATATATAGTTATATTTTGTTAACTAATTAAATTACCTAATTAATGTATTAATAAGTGAACTGTGATAATGCCTATGTCGGGGGAGTGTTGGTGAGACATAGACATTATATACACTGACATGGGACCACTATCCACATGCACCATAAGGGATGCCACGTGTAATAAAGATTTTTAGATTGTACAAAGCGTTAGTTGCCTCGTATAGACCCGATGCGGGTAGGTGCTCTTGATATTGGTCATGTTATTAGTGTAACTAAAAGAAGATAATTGTACTAAAGATTTAACTTGTTTCTTAACTAAATAAATTAAATTAAATTAAACGAATCTCCACTAATTAGCAACCTTTTACATTAACAATTATAATTTCAAAATTCACTATATTACTTACTATTTTTAACTTGATCTTCATGCTGTGCTTCGCGATCCTTCTTCCAAGCATGTCTTAGAGCTAATCTTGTTGTTAAATCAGGAGCCGTGTTTATAACTTTTTTCAGTTTATCTGGCAATTTGCTAGATATCATATTAACAATATTCTTAAGCTCAGTGGATTGATGCTTATTTAAGTTCAATGTTAATTTTGAAAACTTCCTTTGTAAAGACTTTATGTTACGAGTCAAGTTACCACGTTCCCTTCTAATATTTATAATCCTTTTCTTCCTGCTTCTGGGTGATAGTTTAGTTATGGCATGTTTTGAATGGCAATCAGTTTTCAATATTTTTGAAGAGCCCTTCTCTAGCTGTTTTTCAGCTTTCCGTTTTTCGTTTCTCCGCGAGCCACTCAACCAGTTTTTACAGTTTTGACAACGCGGCAGGTTGACTTTGACTAGAGAATTTAGGTCATGTTTCATGACTCGAGGAATACATCTTCGGAAAAATTCCCACACATTTAGCAGAAATGTACTTCGTATGTGAACTTTTAAGGTATGTTAGAAACTTGGAAGGCGCTTTAGATCCTATTTCCATTTTCGTAAAACCACAACAAATTTGATAATTCCCGTCATCTACCTCTCTTATTATTTCTAGCATCTCCAATAACCGTTCTGATAAATGCCAGAGTTTATCAGTTTCATCAAACCAAAACACATTTGAAATACGATTTATTTCTCTTTGATGAAGTTGTAGTAATGCTGTAAAAGTCTTCATAGATATTACAACACGAACAGGTTTTAACCAAACACTAAGCTCACAAAACTCCTGGCCATTCACTAAGCCTTGGTTATCTTCATCAAACTCGCTTACAAAATCATGAGGATAGTAGACATGATTGGCTTTGGAAATAATTAGGGAACACTTTTCACCCTTACAGATGTACTCCAATTCCAAAACACCGGCACCAAATTCACTAAATACCTTCTTAATTGCTATAAAAAACAATTCCCGAATAATTTCCGGACCTTCGCTTTTAGACGGCTTCATTTTGAACCCCTGTGAAGACGCTTCTGTACAACGCAAGAGATGTCGTAGTCATAGCGACCAAGGTAAACAGGAATTACGTATTTTTGGCCCTCCTTGTCAGCAACGTCACCAATACGTAGTTTTGGTGAGCCAATAAGAAAATTTAATTTTTTGGTAACGTGTTGAAGGAAGGGCTATATACTCGTCTATTAGTCGGACTGAAGTAAAGGCCAAACATTGTTCATTCCGTCTTAATAAAATAAATCTATCCCTGATTCTACTAAACCGTTCTTGTCTTCCCAACTAAGACTCACTATTCCTTCATGTATTTTATATGGGTTTCCCATAAATGAGCAAGTGAATTTCCCAGCCTCTCTTTGCTTCTCAGATGGTTCTTCTTGATTTTGCGTTTCAGCTTATTCATAATTGATATTCGATGATGTTCTAAAATAGATTTTTAATTTATGCAAACTATTATCCAGAATATTATTAAATGTCCACTTCACTCACTCTCTTCTACCTAAAACGTCTTATAGTTTAGCCATTCCACAGCGTCAAACGCCTTTACTTCATCAAGTTCTTGGCCACTTTTAGAATTAATAATAATTTTGCAATGTTTACGAAATTGTTCGTATATAATCTACCATTTTGCCAAACACACTTTCTCTAGAAACGACAATTGCTTTATGCCGAACGCTTCCCAAACCGACGAAGGCCGGTTTGAAGAACCTTCACGAACATTAGAGACAACCTACGAGATTTCGGGAGTTTCGTCGTGCAAGACCGTCAACGTAGAAGACACCGTATAATTGGTAATCATGATAGGTGTTACATCTAGAACTGAACTGAACTTATCTATATTAGCATAAAAAGCTAGTCATTAACTAGTTGTGTTATCAGTAAAAAACATCTTCCTATTGTATAAAAAGATCAGTTATCCATGTAAGGCATCCAGTTCGTGAATAGCTATGTAATACGATAGTTCTACTTTTAATCTCCATGTACATACGACGCGCAATAATTAGTTTGTAAATAAACGATTTTAGAACTTCAATACTACGCTTAATCACTCCTAACCTACTTCGGACATAACAATGGCGACGGAGGCGAGATAAGTCACGACAAGAATTCCTGCTAAACTATCAACGTGTCCGAAGAACTTCTGCCATCTCGCACCTACAACTACTGTGTTCTCAATTTCCGGACCGCATTTACAGTTCCCGGAAATTTGGAAAATTGTATTCCACTAACACTGGCTATTACTCCATTGTCGGTCTGATACCACCATCATCTGGTCTTTTGTCCATTCCACTAGGACACCAGTCTGTACTTACTGGCTTCTAAACAACACCATCATCTGGTCTTTTGTCTATCCCACATGGACATCAGTCTGTACTCACTGGCTTCCAAACCACACAATCTTCTGGTCTTTTTGCCCTTCCCACATGGACACCAGTCTGTAAATACTGGCTTCTATCTCCATCATCATCGTTGGGGTTAAGACATACGCGGCGATCGGCTAGTGTTACAAGAAACGTCTAGCCTCCCATTGGTGGTGCTTCCTACCTATAGTTGCTTCGCCGTACTCCAGTAAGGCAAAGCAACAGAGGTATGCTTCATTTTAAACTTCAATATTAGTCAAGCCTCTCAAGAATGATTAACTGTTCTTTTTTAAAACGATGGAACGCTCAATAAGGCGAATAACTCATGAACAAAATGTTTAATATTAATTGTAGTTATTTTAGCATTTAAGATAATCTTGTTCTCTACTGAAACTTAATACGGAATGAGTTTAACAGCAGTCTTTTTTTTACCTCTCCGAGTGACGATGACGTCACGGAGAGGTTTTACACTGGACGTGTCTGTCTGTCTGTCTATGTGTCTGTCACCGCGTTCGCAATTGGCAAATCGGAGCAAACGTGATCGCAATTTCCGGACCGAGTTCGCAGTACACAGAAATTAGGAAAATTTTTCTTCCATCTTAATTGACGCCAATCACTAACTAGCCGTTACATCTTCATCTGCTGACTAACCGCCAATTCTTTCACTCAATGCCAACCGGTACTTATTGGCTCCTAACAACAACACCATGTACTAGTTTTTCGTGTACACCACATACACACCAATCTGTTCTTATTGGCTTCTAACACCACCATCTCCTGGTCTCTGGTCTATACCACATGGACACCAATCTGCAACATTGGCTTCTAAAACCACCATCTACTGGTCTTTCGTCTATACCACATATACACCAATCTGTAACATTGGCTTCTACTCCATCATCGTCGTTAGGCTTAAAATGTACGCAGCGAGCGGCTAGAGATACGAGAAACGTCTAGCCTCCCAATGGCAGGGCTTCTACCAAAGGTTCACGCAATTGCGCATTTTCTTATCCCTTAGTGTGAAACAATGGCCTTATATACCCTAAATTTACAAGAGTTCTGATATAGTTGGTCTCTAGAAGTATAACGTTATAAATAGCGTGTGTTTTAAAGTGTTGATTTTCCCGCTATCTATGTATAGCTGTTGGAAGTAAAACATCCAGTGGTTACCGCGCATGTCAATGGGCGGGGCTTTACCTTTCCCCACTCGGTCTATATCCCACTCTAGCTTGCAATGGTCAAGCTAAAATTCCTCACTTGACGCAATCTTCTAAGGAGCTATTAGTAAAATAATATATTACGAACAAAAATGGTCTCACTTAGATCACAAAAATTATACTTAGCTTGAAAAATTAATATTTAAATCAAAGTAGAAAATTCAGTTAAGCAAAGGCTTAGCGCATTGACGTCAGCAATGAAAATACGAGATTCCCGACGGTACATAAGACCGATGGGGGAGACACTTGAGAACTCAGGTGTACAATATTTCTTGAACTCAATGTACTGTCAAAGCTGAACTCTGAGTTCCGAAGGCTTTGAACTCAATGCACTGTCAAAGCTGAACTCTTTAGAACTCAGGTGTACAAAGAGATCCAAAGTGTCTACCACCTCGCATAAGACTCCCGGTCTCCACTCTCCCGTCAAAACTCAAACCCGAAAGCTAGCGCAGCTAAAATTCCTCTTAAGTAGTAGACAAGACTCCACGCTATCTTTTTCACAGCTGCAATCTACCCTTAGTAAATGGTCTCACTTAGATCACAAAAATTATACTTAGCTTGAAAAATTAATATTTAAATCAGAGTAGAAAATTCAGTTAAGAAAAGGCTTAGAGCATTCCCGTAATGCCGTCCGCATTATCATCTTAAACAGCCAACCCTTTTTCCTGCCAATATTTTAGAGAAGCAGCCCAATTGGCGACTTTCCCGCCCAATATGGCATCCCTGCAAACTGCAGACCGATGGCATCCCTGCAGGCTGCAGAAGGACCCCCCCCGCAGCCGCACTGCAGAATGACGCGCTTGAGCGGCTCGCACTGCAGAACGACGCTCTCGAGGGAACGAGAAAATAACGTTGTCGTCCGAGGGATCAGCCACTGGCGTATTCTCCCGGTATTACCTCTTTGGAGGTTTTAATGCCGTAAATTCGGGCGATATGCCTACAATCCGTTCTAATATTGAAATAAAAACTGTATAAAGTAATCCCGAGTGTATTTCCGCGTTATACGGCGTAATACGCTTCACATCTTACACCCTCAGAAAGACTTTATTGCCGAGTGGCTTCTCCCTCGTCGATTGTCCCGTATGGAGACTAAAATTTTTGCTCCGCCAGATGGCGTGTGCAAAAATAAAAAAGGGTATTGTTATAGTCATGAAATTAATTGATAAATTGATTCAGTTTGTAATGATAGAGGGCACCACCTTAACTTACCACTATAAATAGCGAGGTCCTGCCGGTAATAAAGGGGAGTCGGTCACTAGCCACGGGGCAGGACGTTCGCGTAAACAAATGACGATGTATAACTATGTGTTTTAACCATGACGATAAGGAAATAATAAATGTTATGTTTTAAGTAAAAAACGCGAATTCTCATTTACTCAACTCCGCTAATCTAATCAGTTTATAACCCCCGGGGAGAACCAACATTGCTGAAATAAATAAAGAGATCTTCAGTTTTTATCAAAAGTCATACAAAAAATGGATGGCATCAAAGAAATTGCAGATCAGATCCAAGAAAATATTTGAAAATTCGGAACAAAACCTCGAACAAGATGGATGACATTTCATTTCAAAGCTCTAAAGGCAGTGGAAAGGAATTGGAAAGCCTTGCTTCTTCACTTGACAGAAGTTTTCACTACCTCAAAAGATGCTAAAACGTCTGCGAAGGCCAAAGATTTAAGTGAAAAGATCGCTAGTTCTTCATTTATTGCCCGCTTAGCCCTTATGTATGACACATATTTTCAACTTGGTAATCTTTCCCAGAAGCTTCAAAAAATTATTTATTGTTATATGAAGCCAAAGATGAGGTTAAAGCCGCTGTTTATGAGATAAGAAAACTAAAAATGGAAGGAGGAGTTAAAGTAAAATCTATTACCAATGAGGTTTTGAATAATCCAAATGAATTTCGGGGTCTACCCATAAAATTATATTTAGAAAATGCTAATTCTTTCTTAGAAGATAGTGCAAATCTATGTGAAAAAGTTGCCTCTTTTTTAGAAATGCTTTACGAAAATACAGATAAAATTCCTGGCTGCACTAAAATTTTTGACACAAGATTATGGCCAAGTATAGAAATTAAAGAGGTATTAGAGTTCTTTAAACCAATTCTTGATGAAGAAGAAATTATGAGTCTGGAAACTGAATGAACTTCATTCCAAAGAATGTTGTCAAGCCAGTTTCCAATGAAAATCAGGAACAGCCCCAAAGATGTATACTCTTTAATGATAGATAAATACTCAAGGCGTTATGCAAAATATTTGAAGTTATGTCACTAGTTGTTCCTTCTTCAGCTGAGGCTGAAAGACGGTTTTGTAAATGAAACCTTATAAAGAGCAAACACCTTATGTTGCTGAGTTTAAAAAACTTGGATAACTCCTTAAGAATTTTTTTAAGTAAAACAACATTAGAGGAATTTGATCCTGTACCAGCCATGAAATTGTGGTTAGCTGATAGAGAGAGACGATTCGGAAATCGTACAGACCATTTAGATAAGGAATTGATCTTGGATGATGTGGATTTTGAAATATAATAAGTTCCTAAGAATTTCGCTATTTAAATACCAAATATTAAAAACATTTCGTGATACCAATGTAAAGTTAAAATTTCTGTGTTTATAAAAAATTTCTGATACTAAATCTTTTTTGTGATATCTAAAATATACTGTTATTAAAGCCAATTTGAAGATTTGAACTTTTTTATTTTTGAGCTACCTTAACCTCTGTTGCATGGAGATTGAGTATCTAGATTCTAGACTGCTGTAGTTTACACTGTACAGTTGTATACTGCCAGTATGTGATTATTTAGTCGGCAGACTCGGAACATATATTAGGCCTAGGTATTCGTCACCATAATCAAGAGAAAATAATTTTACCATGGGACCAGTAGAAAGAATATTAAGGTAAGGGTCAATGGTCCTAAGGACCAGTTTATTTTTATAAACGTTAGGGGTCACTAATCCCGAGGACCAGTTTATAAAAATTCCTTATTTCTAAGTCTGCTATAAAGACTATAATTACAGAGACTAACTAAAATACAACTTAAGCCTTGGCCGTAAAGAACGTCAAAAAACTTACTTCAAAAGATATAAAATCCTCTATTAACTGTAATTATTTTCCTGAATTACTTTTTTAGACGAAAATTCGACCTGATATCAAAGTATTTGTTCTTAAGGGTGCAATAGATAATTAGCAAATCCAAATAAAGGTGTTCAAGCTCGGATGAAATACCAAAGTAATTAATTATAGTTGCCTTACTGTCGTCTCCTATGAAATTAGGAATTTTCCACATAAAGTCAAACGTTTGAAATTTATCAACGTAACTTGTTTGCAAGCAAAAAGGTAGGCTGTTCTAGTTATCAACGAGAACGAAAATGGAGAAGTAAGTTTAAGCGCGCTAAAAGGTTAGGCTGACTTCTGACCCAAAATTAATTTTTGACGTTCTTTCTTAATTAGTTAAAGTACAATACTTAGACTTTATTATTTAAAAATCCAAACAGGTAAGTTTCTCATTTAATAAATGCTTGTTAATTTAGAAGTATTCCGAAAACTAACTTCGCTGTAGTTTTTCAGTGTGGCTTGTCACAATTTCCTTAAAAAACTGAAAGTTTTTTTAATGCTTTTTCTATGGGACGCTAACCCTAAAAGGTGTGAATTTTCCTTTAACATTACGGAAGGGTATCAAGTCATATCTATAAGGGCCTACCGGCCCTGTAGAATTACATTGAGTTTGAGCACAGACAAACGGAGCATTGTCAAGGTTTTAACAATTATTCTACTGTTTTTTCTTTTTATAAACTAACTTAATCTAGCTAAAATATAAAACCATGGATTTATATCGCGGCCTATCACTCTTTGCAAGGCTTAGCAAGTACAAGCGAATCAACCAGAAGCCAGAAGTAGACAATTGGAAATAAGAAGTTCAAATGAAGGCATTTTTTCGCGCCATCTTTTAATATATTTTGATAATTTTGACATGCACTTCTTCACTTATAATTATGATAATAATAACTTCACGACCTTGATCGATTTAATTACAATATAAAATTGTAAAATTTTTGAGACAAATATTTTACCTTTTTATTTCTAAAAATTATTAATAGGTGGCATTGGAAACTTTTTACAAATTTGAATGGACGAAAATGCTGTTTATATGGCTTAAATGGAGAGTTTCATTCTTATAGGGAGCTATATATTACTTGATTATGGTATAACCTTCTGTAGAAGAGTTCAAATAATATAAAAACCTTTGACTTTTATAACATTACTTTATTGTTTCCAAATTATATAACCGGAGCTCACAATATAGTGTTGACTCTTAAAATCGCCAACTTTACAACAAATTAAAAACATACATATATTTAAATTTAGTTTAAGATAAATTGGTAGTCTACATTTACACGATGACGTTCAAAATGTTTATTTGGGCCTTTCCAAGCAGAAATTTAAAATATTGGAGATCGAGATCGCGGTTACATATGTTTGTTGCAAGTATATTAAGGAAAATAAAGAGAATAATCAAGCTATGGTCCAAGAAGAATAAATGTAAAAATAGAAACGTCGATATCCCCACTTTATTACAAGAGCAGGAACGATTAGTCTCCCTTGTGTGCGCGCATTTTGAGAACAACTGTGAGATTAATCAAGCGAGAAGCGCAATTTGTTTGCACTGTAAAGGAAAATAGCCAGAATATTAAAGTATAATAACTTTCATATAGTGTGTTGCGCAGAACTGTTTTCGTTACTTGTAAATATATTTAAAAACTCTATGCTCAACTTTAAAAATTAGTCAATATTTGTCGAGAAAGAGTAGAGTCGCCCTTTCGGTTTCCGTATTATGTTCAAAATTGTGTTTGTAAAGGCAATACTAGCGAATGAGCTTAAAAAAAGAAAATAAAAAACTATAGTTTTAATAGCGTACCTTATCGAGAGATGATTCTATTCGTGATTGTTCTACTTATTTGCTCTAGCGCTGCACCATTTCAGGAGACAAGGGCTGCGAGTCAAAACGGGTTGGTAGTTTAAATTTCAATTATTTATAATTAGGTTACCACTGTATGCAATTTGAGATATTGTATTTAAAGTCACCCTCTAAACACAATTTTACTTATATAATTGACTATTCCAGTCTTGAAGAATTTATGTATGAAAATCCTAAAATAATTTTAAGTTATATTATACGTTCCAAAGTTGATGACAAGGACCAAATTAAGCTTTTGAACGTCATCTGTCACTCGGTGTACCAACAGCCAACTAATTTATTTTCCACTATTTTTTGAAAATACATTTTTTTAGTTAGTTGCAAAGTTGACCATTAGGCAAGGTCGGATAAAATAATTTAGAAACAATAAAGTTCGATAAAATTAAAAAAAAATAATTCATCAGATTTTTGATAAAATAAAATTTTCATACATCCAAGCTAAGAACGTTATTAAGATTCCATTCTTGCCGATCATTAATCCCAATATAAATTAATAAAAACTGTCATTGTAGACAAAGACCGGAAAGTGTAAAAGATAAGGCTAGAAAGTTAACTGCCTGAAGAAACAGATATTAAATTTTCACTTTTGAAGACATGATTATAAAACATCAGTTATTTTAAAAAATTCTTATCTTACTTTTTTTCACCAAAATTACTTCGGTAAAGTATTTTAACAAGAAACATGCCCGTCATTTTAAAAATAATACTACGGGTTTACATTTTAATTTTTATGAAAAATTTACAATTAGGTAGAGAATTTGGCCCTATATAGAGAATAAAATGGACAGAAAATCGTTGGGAGCTGATAAAATATAAACCGTATGAAAACTTAACAAAACGTATTCTCAATTGTAAAGCTTTCGAAGCATTAAATATTAACGTGCTGTATAGCTCTCAAAGATCAAGATAAATCTACAGAACGTTTCGACACAAATAACTAAGTGACATTGAAAAGGCCTGTGACATTTTACGCTTCGCAATATTTCCAATTTTAAAATGTAAAAATTTAAACTCTTCAAGAGAAATCTTTTCAGATATCCAAGCATTTCAATCTCCTAGAATCAAATGTTAGTCGAAAGTAAAACCAGAACCAAGCTAGTATCCCTTAAACCCTTCTAGGTGACATTTTTTTCTTGAAATACTGTTGAGAATAAAATACTTGGGTAAATATTGTTGAAAAATATTTGGGGAAAATGAAATTTTGGTGAAAAAAAGTAATATAAGAATTTTTTAAAATAATTGATGTTTTATAATCATGTCTTCAAAAGTGACAATTTTAATATCTGTACTTCAGGCAGTTTATTTTCAACAGTTATCTTTTACTTTTTCGAGTCTTTGTCCACAAAGACAGTTTTTATTAATATCTGTACTTCAGTCTTCATATTTATTAAAATTGTTTAGAAAATATAGGAGGGAAAAAATCTTAGGGCGTTGCGCGTCCATCGGTAATCTAGCTTAATTACCAGCCGTCGGTAATCCGGCTTAATTACCAGCCGTCGGTAATCCGGCTTAATTACCGGTCGTCAGTAATCCGGCTTAATTACCAGCCGTCGGAAATGCGGCTTAATTACCCTTCGTCGGTAATCTAGCTTAATTTGCAGTCGTCGGTAATCTAGCTTAATTACCAGTCGTCGTTAGTCTAGCTTAATTACCATTCGTCGTTAATCTATTTGAATTACCAGTCGTCGGTAATCTAGCTGAATTACCAGTCGCCATTAATCTAGCTTAATTACCAGTCGTCAGTAATCTAGCTTAATTACCAATCGTCGGTAATCTAGCTTAATTACCAGTCGTCGGTAATCTAGCTTAATTACCAGTCGTCGGTAATCTAGCTTAATTACCGGTCGTCGGTAATCTAGCTTAATTACCAGTCGTCGGTAATCTAGCTTAATTACCAGTCGTCGGTAATCTAGCTTAATTACCAGTCGTCGGTAATCTAGCTTAATTACCAGTCGTCGGTAATCTTGCTTAATTACCAGTCGTCGGTAATCTAGCTTAATTACCAGTCGTCGGTAATCTAGCTTAATTACCAGTCGTCGGTAATCTAGCTTAATTACCAGTCGTCGGTAATCTAGCTTAATTACCAGTCGTCGGTAATCTTGCTTAATTACCAGTCGTCGGTAATCTTGCTTAATTAACAGTCGTCGGTAATCTAGCTTAATTACCAGTCGTCAGTAATCTAGCTTAATTACCAGTCGTCGGTCATCTAGCTTAATTACCAGTCGTCGGTAATCTAGCTTAATTACCAGTCGTCGGTAATGTAGCTTAATTACCAGTCGTCGGTAATCTAGCTTAATTACCAGTCGTCGGTAATGTAGCTTAATTACCAGTCGTCGGTAATCTAGCTTAATTACCAGTCGTCGGTAATGTAGCCTAATTACCAGTCTTCGGTAATGTAGCTTAATTACCAGTCGTCGGCAATCTAGCATAATTACCAGTCGTCGGTAATCTAGCATAATTACCAGTCGTCGGTAATCTAGCGTAATTACCAGTCGTCGGTAATGTAGCTTAATTACCAGTCGTCGGTAATCTAGCTTAATTACCAATCGTCGGTAATCTAGCATAATTACCAGTCGTCGGTAATCTAGCTTAATTACCAGTCGTCGGTAATCTAGCATAATTACCAATCGTCGGTAATCAAGCATAATTACCAGTCGTCGGTAATGTAGCTTAAATACCATTCGTCGGTAATCTAGCTTAATTACCAGTCGTCGGTAATCTAGCATAATTACCAATCGTCGGTAATCAAGCATAATTACCAGTCGTCGGTAATCTAGCTTAATTGCCAGTCGTCGGTAATCTAGCTTAATTACCAGTCGTCGGTAATCTTGCTTAATTACCAGTCGTCGGTAATCTAGCTTAATTACCAGTCGTCGGTAATCTAGCTTAATTACCAGTCGTCGGTAATCTAGCTTAATTACCAGTCGTCGGTAATCTTGCTTAATTACCAGTCGTCGGTCATCTAGCTTAATTACCAGTCGTCGGTAATCTAGCTTAATTACCAGTCGTCAGTAATCTAGCTTAATTACCGGTCGTCGGTAATCTAGCTTAATTACCAGTCGTCGGTAATCTAGCTTAATTACCAGTCGTCGGTAATCTAGCTTAATTACCAGTCGTCGGTAATCTAGCATAATTACCAATCGTCTGTAATCAAGCATAATTACCAGTCGTCGGTAATGTAGCTTAATTACCATTCGTCGGTAATCTAGCTTAATTACCAGTCGTCGGTAATGTAGCTTAATTACCAGTCGTCGGTAATCTAGCTTAATTACCAATCGTCGGTAATCTAGCTTAATTACCAGTCGTCGGTAATCTAGCTTAATTACCAGTCGTCGGTAATCTAGCTTAATTACCAGTCGTCGGTAATCTAGCTTAATTACCAGTCGTCGGTAATCTAGCTTAATTACCAGTCGTCGGTAATCTAGCTTAATTACCAGTCGTCGGTAATCTAGCTTAATTACCAGTCGTCGGTAATCTAGCTTAATTACCAGTCGTCGGTAATCTTGCTTAATTACCAGTCGTCGGTAATCTAGCTTAATTACCAGTCGTCGGTAATCTAGCTTAATTACCAGTCGTCGGTAATCTAGCTTAATTACCAGTCGTCGGTAATCTAGCTTAATTACCAGTCGTCGGTAATCTTGCTTAATTACCAGTCGTCGGTAATCTAGCTTAATTACCAGTCGTCAGTAATCTAGCTTAATTACCAGTCGTCGGTCATCTAGCTTAATTACCAGTCGTCGGTAATCTAGCTTAATTACCAGTCGTCGGTAATCTAGCTTAATTACCGGTCGTCGGTAATCTAGCTTAATTACCGGTCGTCGGTAATCTAGCTTAATTACCAGTCGTCGGTAATCTAGCTTAATTACCAGTCGTCGGTAATCTAGCTTAATTACCAATCATCCGTAATGTAGCTTAATTACCAGTCGTCGGTAATGTAGCTTAATTACCAGTCGTCGGTAATGTAGCTTAATTACCAGTCGTCGGTAATGTAGCTTAATTAACAGTCGTCGGTAATGTAGCTTAATTATCAGTCGTCGGTAATGTAGCTTAATTACCAGCCGTCGGTAATCTAGCTTAATTACCAATAGTCGGTAATCTGGTTTAATTACCAGTCGTCGGTAATCTGGTTTAATTACCCTTAATTGGTAATCTAGATTAATTGCCCTTATTTGGTAATCTAGATTAATTACACTTATTTGGTAATCTAGATTAATTACCCTTAATTGGTAATCTAGATTAATTACCCTTAATTGGTAATCTAGATTAATTACCCTTAATTGGTAATTTAATTTTAACCCTTAATTCGTAATCTAGTTTAATAACCTCTAATTGGTAGTCTAGTTTAATCGCCTCTAATTGATAATTTATTTTAAGAACGTTTAATTGGTAAACTACTTTAATTACTTAAATTCGTAATCTAGTTTATTTATCTTTAATTGGGAGTCTAGTTTAATTATCTTTTATTGGTAATCCAGAATAATTAGCAGGGAAAAGCGACAATTTAGACCCGTGTGTTTTGAAGGCGTCGCTGTAGCGGCCGCGTCAACGTCACTGCAGCAATATTAAAGCCGTCTTATCTCACTATCGATAGGCCATTCCAACCAAAAGGCATTAAGAAGAAACAATCGGATTATTATGAGGCAACTATACGTTAAAAATGCCAACATTGGTCTCGCTGATATTTCCTAATAAAACAGTGTATAAATGCTAAAATATCGCTGATTGGGGTAGTTTTAAAATTTAAGTTAAACATACTTAAAATTAATTTTTCTTAATAACAAGAAAAATGATCCTAGATTATAGTGTAAAGTTTCATGTAAGACCAAACTAACCAACGTATAGTTTCTCTAAATCACGAGTAACCGATTTGTGTTTTTCGAAAAATTCCCCATGTTATTTCTATGGGAAAATTTCCTGTTTTTCTTCAAAAGGTGTGATTAATTTTATGGTAGTGAAAACACCCTTAGCAACTTTATTTTTTTATAAGATAAAATAAAAAAATGGATCTCTTTGAAATTTTAACCACATATTGAGGGACCGACTTGTAGTTCTAAGGAATTTTTTTAAAACAGTTAATGCAATACAAAAAAACTACATCCAAACAAAAATCCCTCCTTATACTTTAAGAGCAGTATGAAGTCTTATCTAAGAGAGCTACCGCTCTCTCAGAATATTAAATTTTAAAAATAATTTAAATAATCCAAAATTCTGCAATTCAAAACGACGATTTCTCATTTACATTTTTCCGCAAAATTGTTTTCATGGGAGCGAAAACTCGTATTTAAGTTTCTCTTATTTCCAATTTTTGTATAGTTTTGCAGAGCTCTAGGGAAACTAAATGCGGGGAGATTATTTCAGGAAAGAGGAAGGATAATGCTTATAATTACATTTACGCAATACGCACATAGTTAGGCGACACCTGTTCTATGAGGCACTTGTCACATGACTGTCCTCGGAAATTGTTCACTCATTTTTCCTCAAGGTAGTCGTAAATAGCTTAAAAAAGTACCATTTTCAAATCCTGGGGAGACGGGGTAGTTACTATAGGGGATGACCAGACTAAAGGCTTTTAAGGTAAAAAAGGCTCTATTGGAAGCCTTCCTCTCAGGCTAACTACTATCCACGACCGTCCAAAACCTAGAGAAGAGGCTTAAATTACAAGGGCATCCAAGCGTACGGCTTGAAACCGAACCAACAAAAAGTCAACTACCATATATTTCCTTAAAAATATAATGATAGCTCTCTCATATTAGAGGATTAAGAGCGCTTCACTTATGAGCAAATTATATTATTACAGTTTTACGAAAATAAAGTATATCCAATGCGGCAGTTCTATAAATAGCATTACAACCGGGATATAAAGATAGATATGATAGTGTATATTTTGTTATTTGAACCCCCATAGAATTAAGTCAGGCTTGGTTATTTCAACCCCAATAGAATTAAGTCAGGTTTGGTTATTTCAACCCCAATAGAATTAATTCAGGCTTGGTTTTTTCAACCCTAATAGAATTAAGTCAGGCTTGGTTATTTCAACCCCAATAGAATTAAGCCAGGCTTGGTTATTTCAACCCCAATAGAATTAAGCCAGGCTTGGTAATTTCAACCCCAATAGAATTAAGCCAGGCTTGGTAATTTCAACCCCAATAGAATTAAGTCAGGCTTGGTTATTTCAACCCCAATAGAATTAAGACAGGCTTGGTTATTTCAACCCCAATAGAATAAAGTCAGGTTTGGTTATTTCAACCCCAATAGAATTAAGTCAGGTTTGGTTATTTCAACCCCAATAGAATTAAGCCAGGCTTGGTTATTTCAACCCCAATAGAATTAAGTCAGGCTTGGTTATTTCAACCCCAATAGAATTAAGTCAGGCTTGGTTTTTCAACCCCAATAGAATTAAGTCAGGTTTGGTTATTTCAACCCCAATAGAATTAAGCCAGGCTTGGTTATTTCAACCCCAATAGAATTAAGCCAGGCTTGGTTATTTCAACCCCAATAGAATTAAGTCAGGCTTGGTTATTTCAACCCCAATAGAATTAAGCCAGGCTTGGTTATTTCAACCCCAATAGAATAAAGTCAGGTTTGGTTATTTCAACCCCAATAGAATTAAGTCAGGCTTGTTTTTTTCAACCCCAATAGAATTAAGTCAAGATTTGTTATTTCAACCCCAATACAATTAAGCCAGGCTTGGTTATTTCAACCCCAATAGAATTAAGCCAGGCTTGGTAATTTCAACCCAAATAGAATTAAGTCAGGCTTGGTTATTTCAACCACAATAGAAATAAGTCAGGTTTGGTTATTTCAACCCCAATAGAATTAAGCCAGGCTTGGTAATTTCAACCCCAATAGAATTAAGCCAGGCTTGGTAATTTCAACCCCAATAGAATTAAGTCAGGCTTGGTTATTTCAACCCCAATAGAATTAAGCCAGGCTTGGTTATTTCAATCCCAATAGAATTAAGTCAGGCTTGGTTATTTCAACCACAATAGAAATAAGTCAGGTTTGGTTATTTCAACCCCAATAGAATTAAGTCAGGCTTGGGTTTTTTCAACCCCAATAGAATTAAGTCAGGATTTGTTATTTCAACCCCAATAGAATTAAGCCAGGCTTGATTATTTCAACCCCAATAGAATTAAAACAGGCTTGGTAATTTCAACCCCAATAGAATCAAGTCAGGTATGGTTATTTCAACCCCAATAGAATTAAGTCAGGCTTGGTTTTTTCAACCCTAATAGAATTAATTTAGGCTTGGTTTTTTCAACCCCAATAGAATTAAGCCAGGCTTGGTTATTTCAATCCCAATAGAATTAAGTCAGGGTTGGTAATTTCAACCCCAATAGTATTAAGTCAGGCTAGGTTATTTCAACGCCAATAGAATTAAGTCAGGTTTGGTTATTTCAACCCCAATAGAATTAAGCCAGGCTTGGTTATTTCAACCCCAATAGAATTAAGTCAGGTTTGGTTATTTCAACCCCAATAGAATTAAGCCAGGCTTGGTTATTTCAACCCGAATAGAATTAAGTCAGGATTTGTTATTTCAACCCCAATAGAAATAGAATTAAGTCAGGCTTGGTTATTTCAACCCCAATAGAATTATGTCAGGGTTGGTTATTTCAACCCCAATTGAATTAAGTCAGGCTTGGTTATTTCAACCAAAATAGAATTAAGTCAGGCTTGGTTTTTTCAATCCCAATAGAATTAAGTCAGGCTTGGTTTTTTCAACCCCAATAGAATTAAGTCAGGTTTGGTTATTTCAACCCCAATAGAATTAAGTCAGGCTTGGTTTTTTCAACCTTAATAGAATTAAGTCAGGTTTGGTTATTTTAACCCCAATAGAATTAAGTCAGGCTTGGTTTTTTCAACCCCAATAGAATTAAGTCAGGTTTGGTTATTTCAACCCCAATAGAATTAAGTCAGGTTTGGTTATTTCAACCCCAATAGAATTAAGTCAGGTTTGGTTTTTTCAACCCCAATAGAATTAAGCCAGGCTTGGTTATTTCAACCCCAATAGAATAAAGTCAGGTTTGGTTATTTCAACCCCAATAGAATTAAGTCAGGTTTGGTTATTTCAACCCCAATAGAATTAAGTCAGGTTTGTTTTTTTCAACCCCAATAGAATTAAGTCAAGATTTGTTATTTCAACCCCAATACAATTAAGCCAGGCTTGGTTATTTCAACCCCAATAGAATTAAGTCAGGCTTGGTTATTTCAACCCCAATAGAATTAAGTCAGGTTTGGTTATTTCAACCCCAATAGAATTATTTCAGGCTTGGTTATTTCAACCCCAATAGAGTTAAGTCAGGCTTGGTTATATCAACCCCAATAGAATTAAGCCAGGCTTGGTTATTTCAACCCCAATAGAATTAAGTCAGGTTTGGTTATTTCAACCCCAATAGAATTAAGCCAGACTTGGTTATTTCAACCCCAATAGAATTAAGTCAGGATTTGTTATTTCAACCCCAATAGAAATAGAATTAAGTCAGGCTTGGTTATTTCAACCCCAATAGAATAAAGTCAGGTTTGGTTATTTCAACCCCAATAGAATTAAGTCAGGTTTGGTTATTTCAACCCCAATAGAATTAAGCCAGGCTTGGTTATTTCAACCCCAATAGAATTAAGTCAGGCTTGGTTATTTCAACCCCAATAGAATTAAAACAGGCTTGGTAATTTCAACCCCAATAGAATCAAGTCAGGTATGGTTATTTCAACCCCAATAGAATTAAGTCAGGCTTGGTTTTTTCAACCCTAATAGAATTAATTTAGGCTTGGTTTTTTCAACCCTAATAGAATTAAGTCAGGATTTGTTATTTCAACCCAAATAGAATTAAGTCAGGCTTGGTTTTTTCAACCCCAATAGAATTAAGCCAGGCTTGGTTATTTCAATCCCAATAGAATTAAGTCAGGGTTGGTAATTTCAACCCCAATAGTATTAAGTCAGGCTAGGTTATTTCAACGCCAATAGAATTAAGTCAGGTTTGGTTATTTCAACCCCAATAGAATTAAGCCAGGCTTGGTTATTTCAACCCCAATAGAATTAAGTCAGGTTTGGTTATTTCAACCCCAATAGAATTAAGCCAGGCTTGGTTATTTCAACCCGAATAGAATTAAGTCAGGATTTGTTATTTCAACCCCAATAGAAATAGAATTAAGTCAGGCTTGGTTATTTCAACCCCAATAGAATTATGTCAGGGTTGGTTATTTCAACCCCAATTGAATTAAGTCAGGCTTGGTTATTTCAACCAAAATAGAATTAAGTCAGGCTTGGTTTTTTCAATCCCAATAGAATTAAGTCAGGCTTGGTTTTTTCAACCCCAATAGAATTAAGTCAGGTTTGGTTATTTCAACCCCAATAGAATTAAGTCAGGCTTGGTTTTTTCAACCTTAATAGAATTAAGTCAGGTTTGGTTATTTCAACCCCAATAGAATTAAGTCAGGCTTGGTTTTTTCAACCCCAATAGAATTAAGTCAGGGTTGGTTATTTCAACCCCAATTGAATTAAGTCAGGCTTGGTTATTTCAACCAAAATAGAATTAAGTCGGGTTTGGTTATTTCAACCCCAATAGAATTAAGTCAGGTTTGGTTATTTCAACCCCAATAGAATTAAGTCAGGTTTGTTTTTTTCAACCCCAATAGAATTAAGTCAAGATTTGTTATTTCAACCCCAATACAATTAAGCCAGGCTTGGTTATTTCAACCCCAATAGAATTAAGTCAGGCTTGGTTATTTCAACCCCAATAGAATTAAGTCAGGTTTGGTTATTTCAACCCCAATAGAATTATTTCAGGCTTGGTTATTTCAACCCCAATAGAATTAAGTCAGGCTTGGTTATATCAACCCCAATAGAATTAAGCCAGGCTTGGTTATTTCAACCCCAATAGAATTAAGTCAGGTTTGGTTATTTCAACCCCAATAGAATTAAGCCAGGCTTGGTTATTTCAACCCCAATAGAATTAAGTCAGGATTTGTTATTTCAACCCCAATAGAAATAGAATTAAGTCAGGCTTGGTTATTTCAACCCCAATAGAATAAAGTCAGGTTTGGTTATTTCAACCCCAATAGAATTAAGTCAGGTTTGGTTATTTCAACCCCAATAGAATTAAGCCAGGCTTGGTTATTTCAACCCCAATAGAATTAAGTCAGGCTTGGTTATTTCAACCCCAATAGAATTAAGTCAGGCTTGGTTTTTTCAACCTCAATAGAATTAAGTCAGGCTTTGTTAATTCAACCTCAATAGAATTAAGCCAGGCTTGGTTATTTCAACCCCAATAGAATTAAGCCAGGCTTGGTTATTTCAACCCCAATAGAATTAAGTCAGGCTTGGTTATTTCAACCCCAATAGAATTAAGCCAGGCTTGGTTATTTCAACCCCAATAGAATAAAGTCAGGTTTGGTTATTTCAACCCCAATAGAATTAAGTCAGGCTTGTTTTTTTCAACCCCAATAGAATTAAGTCAAGATTTGTTATTTCAACCCCAATACAATTAAGCCAGGCTTGGTTATTTCAACCCCAATAGAATTAAGCCAGGCTTGGTAATTTCAACCCAAATAGAATTAAGTCAGGCTTGGTTATTTCAACCACAATAGAAATAAGTCAGGTTTGGTTATTTCAACCCCAATAGAATTAAGTCAGGCTTGGGTTTTTTCAACCCCAATAGAATTAAGTCAGGATTTGTTATTTCAACCCCAATAGAATTTTGCCAGGCTTGATTATTTCAACCCCAATAGAATTAAAACAGGCTTGTTAATTTCAACCCCAATAGAATCAAGTCAGGTATGGTTATTTCAACCCCAATAGAATTAAGTCAGGCTTGGTTCTTTCAACCCTAATAGAATTAATTTAGGCTTGGTTTTTTCAACCCTAATAGAATTAAGTCAGGATTTGTTATTTCAACCCAAATAGAATTAAGTCAGGCTTGGTTTTTTCAACCCCAATAAATTAAGCCAGGCTTGGTTATTTCAATCCCAATAGAATTAAGTCAGGGTTGGTAATTTCAACCCCAATAGTATTAAGTCAGGCTAGGTTATTTCAACGCCAATAGAATTAAGTCAGGTTTGGTTATTTCAACCCCAATGGAATTAAGCCAGGCTTGGTTATTTCAACCCCAATAGAATTAAGTCAGGTTTGGTTATTTCAACCCCAATAGAATTAAGCCAGGCTTGGTTATTTCAACCCGAATAGAATTAAGTCAGGATTTGTTATTTCAACCCCAATAGAAATAGAATTAAGTCAGGCTTGGTTATTTCAACCCCAATAGAATTATGTCAGGGTTGGTTATTTCAACCCCAATTGAATTAAGTCAGGCTTGGTTATTTCAACCAAAATAGAATTAAGTCAGGCTTGGTTTTTTCAATCCCAATAGAATTAAGTCAGGCTTGGTTTTTTCAACCCCAATAGAATTAAGTCAGGTTTGGTTATTTCAACCCCAATAGAATTAAGTCAGGCTTGGTTTTTTCAACCTTAATAGAATTAAGTCAGGTTTGGTTATTTCAACCCCAATAGAATTAAGTCAGGCTTGGTTTTTTCAACCCCAATAGAATTAAGTCAGGTTTGGTTATTTCAACCCCAATAGAATTAAGTCAAGATTTGTTATTTCAACCCCAATACAATTAAGCCAGGCTTGGTTATTTCAACCCCAATAGAATTAAGTCAGGCTTGGTTATTTCAACCCCAATAGAATTAAGTCAGGTTTGGTTATTTCAACCCCAATAGAATTATTTCAGGCTTGGTTATTTCAACCCCAATAGAATTAAGTCAGGCTTGGTTATATCAACCCCAATAGAATTAAGCCAGGCTTGGTTATTTCAACCCCAATAGAATTAAGTCAGGTTTGGTTATTTCAACCCCAATAGAATTAAGCCAGGCTTGGTTATTTCAAACCCAATAGAATTAAGTCAGGATTTGTTATTTCAACCCCAATAGAAATAGAATTAAGTCAGGCTTGGTTATTTCAACCCCAATAGAATTATGTCAGGGTTGGTTATTTCAACCCCAATTGAATTAAGTCAGGCTTGGTTATTTCAACCCCAATAGAATTATGTCAGGGTTGGTTATTTCAACCCCAATAGAATTAAGTCAGGCTTGGTTATTGGAACCGTCCATAAACTACGTCACACTCTTATGGGGGAAGGGGGTTTGTAAGTTTGTGACGGTCCGTCACAAGGGGGGGAGGGAGGGGTTCTTCGGTGTGTGACGTCACATTTAACATTAATTTTATAACGAGGCAAATTGGCTCCCTTTTGTAGAAGAAAAAACACAAAGTCCACCCTAGGAACGATTTCTACAATAATTAAACCAATTTTATATTTCTTCATCGCTTAAATAGTAGATACTTTAAGCAATGATCTACTACTTACGCGTACGTGCAGCCAATTTAAACAGCGCACTTAAAATAAACAAACCAGTTCATTTCAGAACTAGCTTACACGTATGTGCGCGTTAAGACTGCTAAATACGCGTAGTGTCACCATAAACTCCCTAAAGCTCAACCAGAGGCTCACGATATTTGCAAAAGCTTAAAAACGGAAGTGAACTTTGAATTTCAAGCCGAGAGAAATATTTCTGAGTGGACATATTTCTGTTAAGACAAATCATAGTGCGTATGGGAGGGGGGGGGTTATAGAAATGTGACGTGGTTTTTAGGGGAGGGGTCTGAGAAAACGTGACGAAGCGTGATCTGGGGGGACGGGGGGTCAGAAAATGCCTTTTTTTACGTGCCGTAGTTTATGGATGGTCCCATTTCAACCAAAATAGAATTAAGTCAGGCTTGGTTTTTTCAATCCCAATAGAATTAAGTCAGGCTTGGTTTTTCAACCCCAATAGAATTAAGTCAGGATTTGTTATTTCAACCGCAATAGAATTAAGTCAGGCTTGGTTATTTCAACCCCAATAGAATTAAGTCAGGCTTGGTTATTTCAACCCCAATAGAATTAAGTCAGGTTTGGTTATTACAACCCCAATAGAATTAAGCCAGGCTTGGTTATTTCAACCCAAATAGAATTAAGTCAGGTTTGGTTATTTCAACCCCAATAGAATTAAGTCAGGCTTGTTTTTTTCAACCCCAATAGAATTAAGTCAAGATTTGTTATTTAAACCCCAATACAATTAAGCCAGGCTTGGTTATTTCAACCCCAATAGAATTAAGTCAGGCTTGGTTATTTCAATCCCAATAGAATTAAGTCAGGCTTGGTAATTTCAACCCCAATAGTATTAAGTCAGGCTTGGTTATTTCAATCCCAATAGAATTAAGTCAGGCTTGGTAATTTCAACCCCAATAGTATTAAGTCAGTCTAGGTTATTTCAACGCCAATAGAATTAAATCAGGTTTGGTTATTTCAACCCCAATAGAATTAAGTCAGGATTTGTTATTTCAACCCCAATAGAAATAGAATTAAGTCAGGCTTGGTTATTTCAACCCCAATAGAATTAAGTCAGGTTTGGTTATTTCAACCCCAATAGAATTAAGCCAGGCTTGGTTATTTCAACCCCAATAGAATTAAGTCAGGTTTGGTTATTTCAACCCCAATAGAATTAAGTCAGGCTTGTTTTTTTCAACCCCAATAGAATTAAGTCAAGATTTGTTATTTAAACCCCAATACAATTAAGCCAGGCTTGGTTATTTCAACCCCAATAGAATTAAGTCAGGCTTGGTTATTTCAATCCCAATAGAATTAAGTCAGGCTTGGTAATTTCAACCCCAATAGTATTAAGTCAGGCTTGGTTATTTCAATCCCAATAGAATTAAGTCAGGCTTGGTAATTTCAACCCCAATAGTATTAAGTCAGTCTAGGTTATTTCAACGCCAATAGAATTAAATCAGGTTTGGTTATTTCAACCCCAATAGAATTAAGTCAGGATTTGTTATTTCAACCCCAATAGAAATAGAATTAAGTCAGGCTTGGTTATTTCAACCCCAATAGAATTATGTCAGGGTTGGTTTTTTCAACTCTAATAGAATTAATTTAGGCTTGGTTTTTTCAACCCCAATAGAATTTAGTCAGGATTTGTTATTTCAACCCAAATAGAATTAAGTCAGGCTTGGTTTTTTCAACCCCAATAGAATTAAGCCAGGCTTGGTTATTTCAATCCCAATAGAATTAAGTCAGGCTTGGTAATTTAAACCCCAATAGAATTAAGTCAGGTTTGGTAATTTCAACCCCAATAGTATTAAGTCAGTCTAGGTTATTTCAACGCCAATAGAATTAAATCAGGTTTCGTTATTTCAACCCCAATATAATTAAGTCAGGCTTGGTTTTTTCAACCCCAATAGAATTAAGTCAGGTTTGGTTATTTCAACCCCAATAGAATTAAGTCAGGCTTGTTTTTTTCAACCCCAATAGAATTAAGTCAGGTTTGGTAATTTCAACCCCAATAGTATTAAGTCAGGCTTGGTTATTTCAATCCCAATAGAATTAAGTCAGGCTTGGTAATTTCAACCCCAATAGTATTAAGTCAGTCTAGGTTATTTCAACGCCAATAGAATTAAATCAGGTTTCGTTATTTCAACCCCAATAGAATTAAGACAGGATTTGTTATTTCAACCCCAATAGAAATAGAATTAAGTCAGGCTTGGTTATTTCAACCCCAATAGAATTATGTCAGGGTTGGTTATTTCAACCCCAATAGAATTAAGTCAGGCTTGGTTATTTCAACCCCAATAGAATTAAGTCAGGCTTGGTTATTTCAATCCCAATAGAATTAAGTCAGGCTTGGTTATTTCAACCCCAATAGTATTAAGTCAGTCTAGGTTATTTCAACGCCAATAGAATTAAATCAGGTTTGGTTATTTCAACCCTAATAGAATTAAGTCAGGATTTGTTATATCAACCCCAATAGAAATAGAATTAAGTCAGGCTTGGTTATTTCAACCCCAATAGAATTATGTCAGGGTTGGTTATTTCAACCCCAATTGAATTAAGTCAGGCTTGGTTATTTCAACCAAAATAGAATTAAGTCAGGCTTGGTTTTTTCAATCCCAATAGAATTAAGTCAGGCTTGGTTTTTTCAACCCCAATAGAATTAAGTCAGGTTTGGTTATTTCAACCCCAATAGAATTAAGTCAGGCTTGGTTTTTTCAACCCCAATAGTATTAAGTCAGGCTTGGTTATTTCAATCCCAATAGAATTAAGTCAGGCTTGGTAATTTCAACCCCAATAGTATTAAGTCAGTCTAGGTTATTTCAACGCCAATAGAATTAAATCAGGTTTGGTTATTTCAACCCAAATAGAATTAAGTCAGGATTTGTTATTTCAACCCCAATAGAAATAGAATTAAGTCAGGCTTGGTTATTTCAACCCCAATAGAATTATGTCAGGGTTGGTTTTTTCAACTCTAATAGAATTAATTTAGGCTTGGTTTTTTCAACCCCAATAGAATTTAGTCAGGATTTGTTATTTCAACCCAAATAGAATTAAGTCAGGCTTGGTTTTTTCAACCCCAATAGAATTAAGCCAGGCTTGGTTATTTCAATCCCAATAGAATTAAGTCAGGCTTGGTAATTTAAACCCCAATAGAATTAAGTCAGGTTTGGTAATTTCAACCCCAATAGTATTAAGTCAGTCTAGGTTATTTCAACGCCAATAGAATTAAATCAGGTTTCGTTATTTCAACCCCAATATAATTAAGTCAGGCTTGGTTTTTTCAACCCCAATAGAATTAAGTCAGGTTTGGTTATTTCAACCCCAATAGAATTAAGTCAGGCTTGTTTTTTTCAACCCCAATAGAATTAAGTCAGGTTTGGTAATTTCAACCCCAATAGTATTAAGTCAGGCTTGGTTATTTCAATCCCAATAGAATTAAGTCAGGCTTGGTAATTTCAACCCCAATAGTATTAAGTCAGTCTAGGTTATTTCAACGCCAATAGAATTAAATCAGGTTTCGTTATTTCAACCCCAATAGAATTAAGACAGGATTTGTTATTTCAACCCCAATAGAAATAGAATTAAGTCAGGCTTGGTTATTTCAACCCCAATAGAATTATGTCAGGGTTGGTTATTTCAACCCCAATAGAATTAAGTCAGGCTTGGTTATTTCAACCCCAATAGAATTAAGTCAGGCTTGGTTATTTCAATCCCAATAGAATTAAGTCAGGCTTGGTTATTTCAACCCCAATAGTATTAAGTCAGTCTAGGTTATTTCAACGCCAATAGAATTAAATCAGGTTTGGTTATTTCAACCCTAATAGAATTAAGTCAGGATTTGTTATATCAACCCCAATAGAAATAGAATTAAGTCAGGCTTGGTTATTTCAACCCCAATAGAATTATGTCAGGGTTGGTTTTTTCAACTCTAATAGAATTAATTTAGGCTTGGTTTTTTCAACCCCAATAGAATTAAGTCAGGATTTGTTATTTCAACCCAAATAGAATTAAGTCAGGCTTGGTTTTTTCAACCTCAATAGAATTAAGCCAGGCTTGGTTATTTCAATCCCAATAGAATTATGTCAGGCTTGGTAATTTCAACCCCAATAGTATTAAGTCAGGCTAGGTTATTTCAACGCCAATAGAATTAAGTCAGGTTTGGTTATTTCAACCCCAATAGAATTAAGTCAGGATTTGTTATTTCAACCCCAATAGAAATAGAATTAAGTCAGGCTTGGTTTTTTCAACCCCAATAGAATTATGTCAGGGTTGGATATTTCAACCCCAATAGAATTAAGTCAGGCTTGGTTATTTCAACCAAAATAGAATTAAGTCAGGTTTGGTTATTTCAACCCCAATAGAATTAAGCCAGGCTTGGTTATTTCAACCCCAATAGAATTAAGTCAGGTTTGGTTATTTCAACCCCAATAGAATTAAGTCAGGCTTGTTTTTTTCAACCCCAATAGAATTAAGTCAAGATTTGTTATTTCAATCCCAATAGAATTAAGTCAGGCTTGGTAATTTCAACCCCAATAGTATTAAGTCAGGCTTGGTTATTTCAATCCCAATAGAATTAAGTCAGGCTTGGTAATTTCAACCCCAATAGTATTAAGTCAGTCTAGGTTTTTCAACGCCAATAGAATTAAATCAGGTTTGGTTATTTCAACCCCAATAGAATTAAGTCAGGATTTGTTATTTCAACCCCAATAGAAATAGAATTAAGTCAGGCTTGGTTATTTCAACCCCAATAGAATTATGTCAGGGTTGGCTATTTCAACCCCAATAGAATTAAGTCAGGCTTGTTTATTTCAACCCCAATAGAATTAAGTCTGGATTTGTTATTTCAACCCCAATAGAAATAGAATTAAGTCAGGCTTGGTTATTTCAACCCCAATAGAATTATGTCAGGGTTGGCTATTTCAACCCCAATAGAATTAAGTCAGGCTTGGTTATTTCAACCCCAATAGAATTATGTCAGGCTTGGTTATTTCAACCCCAATAGAATTAAGTCAGGTTTGGTTATTTCAACCCCAATAGAATTAAGTCAGGCTTGGTTTTTTCAACCCCAATAGAATTAAGTCAGGATTTGTTATTTCAACCCCAATAGAAATAGAATTAAGTCAGGCTTGGTTATTTCAACCCCAATAGAATTATGTCAGGCTTGGTTTTTTCAATCCCAATAGAATTAAGTCAGGCTTGGTTTTTTCAACCCCAATAGAATTAAGTCAGGCTTGTTTATTTCAACCCCAATAGAATTAAGTCTGGCTTGGTTTTTTTAACCCCAATAGAATTAAGTCAGGCTTGGTTATTTCAACCCCAATAGAATTAAGTCAGGCTTGGTTTTTTCAACCCCAATAGAATTAAGTCAGGCTTGGTTATTTCAACCCCAATAGAATTAAGTCAGGATTTGTTATTTCAACCCCAATAGAAATAGAATTAAGTCAGGCTTGGTTATTTCAACCCCAATAGAACTATTTCAGGCTTGGTTATTTCAACCCCAATAGAATTAAGTCGGGCGTGGTTATTTCAACCCCAATAGAATTAAGCCAGGCTTGGTTATTTCAACCCCAATAGTATAAAGTCAGGTTTGGTTATTTCAACCCCAATAGAATTAAGTCGGGCTTGATTATTTCAACCCAAATAGAATTAAGCCAGGCTTGGTTATTTCAACCCCAATAGTATAAAGTCAGGTTTGGTTATTTCAACCCCAATAGAATTAAGCCAGGCTTGGTTATTTCAACCCCAATAGAATTATGTCAGGGTTGGCTATTTCAATCCCAATAGAATTAAGTCAGGCTTGGTAATTTCAACCCCAATAGTATTAAGTCAGTCTAGGTTATTTCAACGCCAATAGAATTAAATCAGGTTTGGTTATTTCAACCCCAATAGAATTAAGTCAAGCTTGGTTATTTCAACCGCAATAGAATTAAGTCAGTCTAGGTTATTTCAACGCCAATAGAATTAAATCAGGTTTGGTTTTTTCAACCCCAATAGAATTAAGTCAGGCTTGTTTATTTCAACCCCAATAGAATTAAGTCAGGCTTGGTTATTTCAATCCCAATAGAATTAAGTCAGGCTTGGTTATTTCAACCCCAATAGAATTAAGTCAGGCTTGGTTATTTCAACCCCAATAGAATTAAGCCAGGCTTGGTTATTTCAACCCCATTAGAATTAAGTCAGGTTTGGTTATTTCAACCCCAATAGAATTAAGTCTGGCTTGGTTTTTTCAACCCCAATAGAATTAAGTCAGGTTTGGTTATTTCAACCCCAATAGAATTAAGTCAAGATTTGTTATTTCAACCCCAATACAATTAAGCCAGGCTTGGTTATTTCAACCCCAATAGAATTAAGTCAGGCTTGGTTATTTCAATCCCAATAGAATTAAGTCAGGCTTGGTAATTTCAACCCCAATAGTATTAAGTCAGGCTTGGTTATTTCAATCCCAATAGAATTAAGTCAGGCTTGGTAATTTCAACCCCAATAGTTTTAAGTCAGTCTAGGTTATTTCAACGCCAATAGAACTAAATCAGGTTTGGTTATTTCAACCCCAATAGAATTAAGTCAGGATTTGTTATTTCAACCCCAATAGAAATAGAATTAAGTCAGGCTTGGTTATTTCAACCCCAATAGAATTATGTCAGGGTTGGTTATTTCAACCCCAATAGAATTAAGTCAGGCTTGGTTATTTCAACCCCAATAGAATTAAGTCAGGCTTGGTTATTTCAATCCCAATAGAATTAAGTCAGGCTTGGTAATTTCAACCCCAATAGTATTAAGTCAGGCTTGGTTATTTCAATCCCAATAGAATTAAGTCAGGCTTGGTAATTTCAATCCCAATAGTATTAAGTCAGTCTAGGTTATTTCAACGCCAATAGAATTAAATCAGGTTTGGTTATTTCAACCCCAATAGAATTAAGTCAGGATTTGTTATTTCAACCGCAATAGAATTAAGTCAGGCTTGGTTATTTCAACCCCAATAGAATTAAGTCAGGCTTGGTTATTTCAATCCCAATAGAATTAAGTCAGGCTTGGTAATTTCAACCCCAATAGTATTAAGTCAGGCTTGGTTATTTCAATCCCAATAGAATTAAGTCAGGCTTGGTAATTTCAACCCCAATAGTATTAAGTCAGTCTAGGTTATTTCAACGCCAATAGAATTAAATCAGGTTTGGTTTTTTCAACCCCAATAGAATTAAGTCAGGATTTGTTATTTCAACCCCAATAGAATTAAGTCAGGATTTGTTATTTCAACCCCAATAGAAATAGAATTAAGTCAGGCTTGGTTATTCAACCCCAATAGAATTATGTCAGGGTTGGTTATTTCAACCCCAATAGAATTAAGTCAGGCTTGGTTATTTCAACCCCAATAGAATTAAGTCAGGCTTGGTTATTTCAATCCCAATAGAATTAAGTCAGGCTTGGTAATTTCAACCCCAATAGTATTAAGTCAGGCTTGGTTATTTCAATCCCAATAGAATTAAGTCAGGCTTGGTAATTTCAACCCCAATAGTATTAAGTCAGTCTAGGTTATTTCAACGCCAATAGAATTAAATCAGGTTTGGTTATTTCAACCCCAATAGAATTAAGTCAGGATTTGTTATTTCAACCGCAATAGAATTAAGTCAGGCTTGGGTATTTCAACCCCAATAGAATTAAGTCAGGCTTGGTTATTTCAATCCCAATAGAATTAAGTCAGGCTTGGTAATTTCAACCCCAATAGTATTAAGTCAGGCTTGGTTATGTCAATCCCAATAGAATTAAGTCAGGCTTGGTAATTTCAACCCCAATAGTATTAAGTCAGTCTCGGTTATTTCAACGCCAATAGAATTAAATCAGGTTTGGTTATTTCAACCCCAATAGAATTATGTCAGGGTTGGTTATTTCAACCCCAATAGAATTAAGTCAGGCTTGGTTATTTCAACCCAAATAGAATTAAGTCAGGCTTGGTTATTTCAATCCCAATAGAATTAAGTCAGGCTTGGTAATTTCAACCCCAATAGTATTAAGTCAGGCTAGGTTATTTCAACGCCAATAGAATTAAATCAGGTTTGGTTATTTCAACCCCAATAGAATTAAGACAGGCTTGTTTATTTCAACCCCAATAGAATTAAGTCAGGATTTGTTATTTCAACCCCAATAGAAATAGAATTAAGTCAGGCTTGGTTATTCAACCCCAATAGAATTATGTCAGGGTTGGTTATTTCAACCCCAATAGAATTAAGTCAGGCTTGGTTATTTCAACCCCAATAGAATTAAGTCAGGCTTGGTTTTTTCAACCCCAATAGAATTAAGTCAGGCTTGGTTATTTCAACCCCAATAGAATTAAGTCAGGATTTGTTATTTCAACCCCAATAGAAATAGAATTAAGTCAGGCTTGGTTATTTCAACCCCAATAGAATTATGTCAGGGTTGGTTATTTCAACCCCAATAGAATTAAGTCAGGCTTGGATATTTCAACCAAAATAGAATTAAGTCAGGCTTGGTTTTTTCAATCCCAATAGAATTAAGTCAGGCTTGGTTTTTTCAACCCAATAGAATTAAGTCAGGATTTGTTATTTCAACCGCAATAGAATTAAGTAAGTCTTGGTTTTTCAACCCCAATAGAATTAAGTCAGGCTTGGTTATTTCAACCCCAATAGTATTAAGTCAGGCTTGGTTATTTCAATCCCAATAGAATTAAGTCAGGCTTGGTAATTTCAACCCCAATAGTATTAAGTCAGTCTAGGTTATTTCAACGCCAATAGAATTAAATCAGGTTTGGTTATTTCAACCCCAATAGAATTAAGTCAGGATTTGTTATTTCAACCCCAATAGAAATAGAATTAAGTCAGGCTTGGTTATTTCAACCCCAATAGAATTATGTCAGGGTTGGTTATTTCAACCCCAATAGAATTAAGTCAGGATTGGTTATTTCAACCCCAATAGAATTAAGTCAGGCTTGGTTATTTCAATCCCAATAGAATTAAGTCAGGCTTGGTAATTTCAACCCCAATAGTATTAAGTCAGGCTTGGTTATTTCAATCCCAATAGAATTAAGTCAGGCTTGGTAATTTCAACCCCAATAGTATTAAGTCAGGCTAGGTTATTTCAACGCCAATAGAATTAAATCAGGTTTGGTTATTTCAACCCCAATAGAATTAAGACAGGCTTGTTTATTTCAACCCCAATAGAATTAAGTCAGGATTTGTTATTTCAACCCCAATAGAAATAGAATTAAGTCAGGCTTGGTTATTCAACCCCAATAGAATTATGTCAGGGTTGGTTATTTCAACCCCAATAGAATTAAGTCAGGCTTGGTTATTTCAACCAAAATAGAATTAAGTCAGGCTTGGTTTTTTCAACTCCAATAAAATTAAGTCAGGATTTGTTATTTCAACCCCAATAGAATTAAGTCAATTTTGGTTATTTTAACCCCAATAGAAATAAGTCAGGCTTCGTTTTCTCAACCCCAATAGAATTAGGTCAGGATTTGTTATTTCAACCCCAATAGAATTAAGCCAGGCTTGGTTATTTCAACCCGAATAGAATTAAACCAGGCTTGGTAATTTCAACCCCAAAAGAATCAAGTCAGGTATGGTTATTTCAACCCCAATAGAATTAAGTCAGGCTTGGTTTTTTCGACTCTAATAGAATTAAGTCAGGCTTGGTTATTTCAACCCCAATAGAATTATGTCAGGATTGGTTATTTCAACCCCAATAGAATTAAGTCAGGCTTGGTAATTTCAACCCCAATAGTATTAAGTCAGGCTTGGTTATTTCAATCCCAATAGAATTAAGTCAGGCTTGGTAATTTCAACCCCAATAGTTTTAAGTCTGTCTAGGTTATTTCAACGCCAATAGAATTAAATCAGGTTTGGTTATTTCAACCCCAATAGAATTAAGTCAGGATTTGTTATTTCAACCCCAATAGAAATAGAATTAAGTCAGGCTTGGTTATTTCAACCCCAATAGAATTATGTCAGGGTTGGTTATTTCAACCCCAATAGAATTAAGTCAGGCTTGGTTATTTCAACCCCAATAGAATTAAGTCAGGCTTGGTTATTTCAATCCCAATAGAATTAAGTCAGGCTTGGTAATTTCAACCCCAATAGTATTAAGTCAGGCTTGGTTATTTCAATCCCAATAGAATTAAGTCAGGCTTGGTAATTTCAATCCCAATAGTATTAAGTCAGTCTAGGTTATTTCAACGCCAATAGAATTAAATCAGGTTTGGTTATTTCAACCCCAATAGAATTAAGTCAGGATTTGTTATTTCAACCGCAATAGAATTAAGTCAGGCTTGGTTATTTCAACCCCAATAGAATTAAGTCAGGCTTGGTTATTTCAATCCCAATAGAATTAAGTCAGGCTTGGTAATTTCAACCCCAATAGTATTAAGTCAGGCTTGGTTATTTCAATCCCAATAGAATTAAGTCAGGCTTGGTAATTTCAACCCCAATAGTATTAAGTCAGTCTAGGTTATTTCAACGCCAATAGAATTAAATCAGGTTTGGTTTTTTCAACCCCAATAGAATTAAGTCAGGATTTGTTATTTCAACCCCAATAGAATTAAGTCAGGATTTGTTATTTCAACCCCAATAGAAATAGAATTAAGTCAGGCTTGGTTATTCAACCCCAATAGAATTATGTCAGGGTTGGTTATTTCAACCCCAATAGAATTAAGTCAGGCTTGGTTATTTCAACCCCAATAGAATTAAGTCAGGCTTGGTTATTTCAATCCCAATAGAATTAAGTCAGGCTTGGTAATTTCAACCCCAATAGTATTAAGTCAGGCTTGGTTATTTCAATCCCAATAGAATTAAGTCAGGCTTGGTAATTTCAACCCCAATAGTATTAAGTCAGTCTAGGTTATTTCAACGCCAATAGAATTAAATCAGGTTTGGTTATTTCAACCCCAATAGAATTAAGTCAGGATTTGTTATTTCAACCGCAATAGAATTAAGTCAGGCTTGGGTATTTCAACCCCAATAGAATTAAGTCAGGCTTGGTTATTTCAATCCCAATAGAATTAAGTCAGGCTTGGTAATTTCAACCCCAATAGTATTAAGTCAGGCTTGGTTATGTCAATCCCAATAGAATTAAGTCAGGCTTGGTAATTTCAACCCCAATAGTATTAAGTCAGTCTCGGTTATTTCAACGCCAATAGAATTAAATCAGGTTTGGTTATTTCAACCCCAATAGAATTATGTCAGGGTTGGTTATTTCAACCCCAATAGAATTAAGTCAGGCTTGGTTATTTCAACCCAAATAGAATTAAGTCAGGCTTGGTTATTTCAATCCCAATAGAATTAAGTCAGGCTTGGTAATTTCAACCCCAATAGTATTAAGTCAGGCTAGGTTATTTCAACGCCAATAGAATTAAATCAGGTTTGGTTATTTCAACCCCAATAGAATTAAGACAGGCTTGTTTATTTCAACCCCAATAGAATTAAGTCAGGATTTGTTATTTCAACCCCAATAGAAATAGAATTAAGTCAGGCTTGGTTATTCAACCCCAATAGAATTATGTCAGGGTTGGTTATTTCAACCCCAATAGAATTAAGTCAGGCTTGGTTATTTCAACCCCAATAGAATTAAGTCAGGCTTGGTTTTTTCAACCCCAATAGAATTAAGTCAGGCTTGGTTATTTCAACCCCAATAGAATTAAGTCAGGATTTGTTATTTCAACCCCAATAGAAATAGAATTAAGTCAGGCTTGGTTATTTCAACCCCAATAGAATTATGTCAGGGTTGGTTATTTCAACCCCAATAGAATTAAGTCAGGCTTGGATATTTCAACCAAAATAGAATTAAGTCAGGCTTGGTTTTTTCAATCCCAATAGAATTAAGTCAGGCTTGGTTTTTTCAACCCAATAGAATTAAGTCAGGATTTGTTATTTCAACCGCAATAGAATTAAGTAAGTCTTGGTTTTTCAACCCCAATAGAATTAAGTCAGGCTTGGTTATTTCAACCCCAATAGTATTAAGTCAGGCTTGGTTATTTCAATCCCAATAGAATTAAGTCAGGCTTGGTAATTTCAACCCCAATAGTATTAAGTCAGTCTAGGTTATTTCAACGCCAATAGAATTAAATCAGGTTTGGTTATTTCAACCCCAATAGAATTAAGTCAGGATTTGTTATTTCAACCCCAATAGAAATAGAATTAAGTCAGGCTTGGTTATTTCAACCCCAATAGAATTATGTCAGGGTTGGTTATTTCAACCCCAATAGAATTAAGTCAGGCTTGGTTATTTCAACCCCAATAGAATTAAGTCAGGCTTGGTTATTTAAATCCCAATAGAATTAAGTCAGGCTTGGTAATTTCAACCCCAATAGTATTAAGTCAGGCTTGGTTATTTCAATCCCAATAGAATTAAGTCAGGCTTGGTAATTTCAACCCCAATAGTATTAAGTCAGGCTAGGTTATTTCAACGCCAATAGAATTAAATCAGGTTTGGTTATTTCAACCCCAATAGAATTAAGACAGGCTTGTTTATTTCAACCCCAATAGAATTAAGTCAGGATTTGTTATTTCAACCCCAATAGAAATAGAATTAAGTCAGGCTTGGTTATTCAACCCCAATAGAATTATGTCAGGGTTGGTTATTTCAACCCCAATAGAATTAAGTCAGGCTTGGTTATTTCAACCAAAATAGAATTAAGTCAGGCTTGGTTTTTTCAACTCCAATAAAATTAAGTCAGGATTTGTTATTTCAACCCCAATAGAATTAAGTCAATTTTGGTTATTTTAACCCCAATAGAAATAAGTCAGGCTTCGTTTTCTCAACCCCAATAGAATTAGGTCAGGATTTGTTATTTCAACCCCAATAGAATTAAGCCAGGCTTGGTTATTTCAACCCGAATAGAATTAAACCAGGCTTGGTAATTTCAACCCCAAAAGAATCAAGTCAGGTATGGTTATTTCAACCCCAATAGAATTAAGTCAGGCTTGGTTTTTTCGACTCTAATAGAATTAAGTCAGGCTTGGTTATTTCAACCCCAATAGAATTATGTCAGGATTGGTTATTTCAACCCCAATAGAATTAAGTCAGGCTTGGTTATTTCAACCAAAATAGAATTAAGTCAGGCTTGGTTTTTTCAACCCCAATAGAATTAAGTCAGGCTTGTTTATTTCAACCCCAATAGAATTAAGTCAGGCTTGTTTTTTTCAACCCCAATAGAATTAAGTCAGGCTTGGTTATTTCAACCCCAATAGAATTAAGTCAGGATTTGTTATTTCAACCCCAATAGAAATAGAATTAAGTCAGGCTTGGTTATTTCAACCCCAATAGAATTATGTCAGGGTTGGTTATTTCAACCCCAATAGAATTAAGTCAGGCTTGGTTATTTCAACCAAAATAGAATTAAGTCAGGCTTGGTTTTTTCAATCCCAATAGAATTAAGTCAGGCTTGGTTTTTTCAACAACAATAGAATTAAGTCAGGATTTGTTATTTCAACCGCAATAGAATTAAGTCAGGCTTGGTTATTTCAACCCCAATAGAATTAAGTCAGGCTTGGTTATTTCAATCCCAATAGAATTAAGTCAGGCTTGGTAATTTCAACCCCAATAGTATTAAGTCAGGCTTGGTTATTTCAATCCCAATAGAATTAAGTCAGGCTTGGTAATTTCAACCCCAATAGTATTAAGTCAGTCTAGGTTATTTCAACGCCAATAGAATTAAATCAGGCTTGGTAATTTCAACCCCAATAGTATTAAGTCAGGATTTGTTATTTCAACCCCAATAGAAATAGAATTAAGTCAGGCTTGGTTATTTCAACCCCAATAGAATTATGTCAGGGTTGGTTATTTCAACCCCAATAGAATTAAGTCAGGCTTGGATATTTCAACCAAAATAGAATTAAGTCAGGCTTGGTTTTTTCAATCCCAATAGAATTAAGTCAGGCTTGGTTTTTTCAACCCAATAGAATTAAGTCAGGATTTGTTATTTCAACCGCAATAGAATTAAGTAAGTCTTGGTTTTTCAACCCCAATAGAATTAAGTCAGGCTTGGTTATTTCAATCCCAATAAAATTAAGTCAGGCTTGGTAATTTCAACCCCAATAGTATTAAGTCAGGCTTGGTTATTTCAATCCCAATAGAATTAAGTCAGGCTTGGTAATTTCAACGCCAATAGTATTAAGTCAGTCTAGGTTATTTCAACGCCAATAGAATTAAATCAGGTTTGGTTATTTCAACCCCAATAGAATTAAGTCAGGATTTGTTATTTCAACCCCAATAGAAATAGAATTAAGTCAGGCTTGGTTATTTCAACCCCAATAGAATTATGTCAGGGTTGGTTATTTCAACCCCAATAGAATTAAGTCAGGCTTGGTTATTTCAACCCCAATAGAATTAAGTCAGGCTTGGTTATTTCAATCCCAATAGAATTAAGTCAGGCTTGGTAATTTCAACCCCAATAGTATTAAGTCAGGCTTGGTTATTTCAATCCCAATAGAATTAAGTCAGGCTTGGTAATTTCAACCCCAATAGTATTAAGTCAGTCTAGGTTATTTCAACGCCAATAGAATTAAATCAGGTTTGGTTATTTCAACCCCAATAGAATTAAGACAGGCTTGTTTATTTCAACCCCAATAGAATTAGGTCAGGATTTGTTATTTCAACCCCAATAGAATTAAGCCAGGCTTGGTTATTTCAACCCGAATAGAATTAAACCAGGCTTGGTAATTTCAACCCCAAAAGAATCAAGTCAGGTATGGTTATTTCAACCCCAATAGAATTAAGTCAGGCTTGGTTTTTTCGACTCTAATAGAATTAAGTCAGGCTTGGTTATTTCAACCCCAATAGAATTATGTCAGGCTTGGTTATTTCAACCCCAATAGAATTAAGTCAGTCTAGGTTATTTCAACGCCAATAGAATTAAATCAGGTTTGGTTATTTCAACCCCAATAGAATTAAGTCAGGATTTGTTATTTCAACCCCAATAGAAATAGAATTAAGTCAGGCTTGGTTATTTCAACCCCAATGGAATTATGTCAGGGTTGGTTATTTCAACCCCAATAGAATTAAGTCAGGCTTGGTTATTTCAACCCCAATAGAATTAAGTCAGGCTTGGTTATTTCAATCCCAATAGAATTAAGTCAGGCTTGGTAATTTCAACCCCAATAGTATTAAGTCAGGATTTGTTATTTCAACCCCAATAGAAATAGAATTAAGTCAGGCTTGGTTATTTCAACCCCAATAGAATTATGTCAGGGTTGGTTATTTCAACCCCAATAGAATTAAGTCAGGCTTGGATATTTCAACCAAAATAGAATTAAGTCAGGCTTGGTTTTTTCAATCCCAATAGAATTAAGTCAGGCTTGGTTTTTTCAACCCAATAGAATTAAGTCAGGATTTGTTATTTCAACCGCAATAGAATTAAGTAAGTCTTGGTTTTTCAACCCCAATAGAATTAAGTCAGGCTTGGTTATTTCAATCCCAATAAAATTAAGTCAGGCTTGGTAATTTCAACCCCAATAGTATTAAGTCAGGCTTGGTTATTTCAATCCCAATAGAATTAAGTCAGGCTTGGTAATTTCAACCCCAATAGTATTAAGTCAGTCTAGGTTATTTCAACGCCAATAGAATTAAATCAGGTTTGGTTATTTCAACCCCAATAGAATTAAGTCAGGATTTGTTATTTCAACCCCAATAGAAATAGAATTAAGTCAGGCTTGGTTATTTCAACCCCAATAGAATTATGTCAGGGTTGGTTATTTCAACCCCAATAGAATTAAGTCAGGCTTGGTTATTTCAACCCCAATAGAATTAAGTCAGGCTTGGTTATTTCAATCCCAATAGAATTAAGTCAGGCTTGGTAATTTCAACCCCAATAGTATTAAGTCAGGCTTGGTTATTTCAATCCCAATAGAATTAAGTCAGGCTTGGTAATTTCAACCCCAATAGTATTAAGTCAGGCTAGGTTATTTCAACGCCAATAGAATTAAATCAGGTTTGGTTATTTCAACCCCAATAGAATTAAGACAGGCTTGTTTATTTCAACCCCAATAGAATTAGGTCAGGATTTGTTATTTCAACCCCAATAGAATTAAGCCAGGCTTGGTTATTTCAACCCGAATAGAATTAAACCAGGCTTGGTAATTTCAACCCCAAAAGAATCAAGTCAGGTATGGTTATTTCAACCCCAATAGAATTAAGTCAGGCTTGGTTTTTTCGACTCTAATAGAATTAAGTCAGGCTTGGTTATTTCAACCCCAATAGAATTATGTCAGGCTTGGTTATTTCAACCCCAATAGAATTAAGTCAGTCTAGGTTATTTCAACGCCAATAGATTTAAATCAGGTTTGGTTATTTCAACCCCAATAGAATTAAGTCAGGATTTGTTATTTCAACCCCAATAGAAATAGAATTAAGTCAGGCTTGGTTATTTCAACCCCAATGGAATTATGTCAGGGTTGGTTATTTCAACCCCAATAGAATTAAGTCAGGCTTGGTTATTTCAACCCCAATAGAATTAAGTCAGGCTTGGTTATTTCAATCCCAATAGAATTAAGTCAGGCTTGGTAATTTCAACCCCAATAGTATTAAGTCAGGATTTGTTATTTCAACCCCAATAGAAATAGAATTAAGTCAGGCTTGGTTATTTCAACCCCAATAGAATTATGTCAGGGTTGGTTATTTCAACCCCAATAGAATTAAGTCAGGCTTGGATATTTCAACCAAAATAGAATTAAGTCAGGCTTGGTTTTTTCAATCCCAATAGAATTAAGTCAGGCTTGGTTTTTTCAACCCAATAGAATTAAGTCAGGATTTGTTATTTCAACCGCAATAGAATTAAGTAAGTCTTGGTTTTTCAACCCCAATAGAATTAAGTCAGGCTTGGTTATTTCAATCCCAATAGAATTAAGTCAGGCTTGGTAATTTCAACCCCAATAGTATTAAGTCAGGCTTGGTTATTTCAATCCCAATAGAATTAAGTCAGGCTTGGTAATTTCAACCCCAATAGTATTAAGTCAGTCTAGGTTATTTCAACGCCAATAGAATTAAATCAGGTTTGGTTATTTCAACCCCAATAGAATTAAGTCAGGATTTGTTATTTCAACCCCAATAGAAATAGAATTAAGTCAGGCTTGGTTATTTCAACCCCAATAGAATTATGTCAGGGTTGGTTATTTCAACCCCAATAGAATTAAGTCAGGCTTGGTTATTTCAACCCCAATAGAATTAAGTCAGGCTTGGTTATTTCAATCCCAATAGAATTAAGTCAGGCTTGGTAATTTCAACCCCAATAGTATTAAGTCAGGCTTGGTTATTTCAATCCCAATAGAATTAAGTCAGGCTTGGTAATTTCAACCCCAATAGTATTAAGTCAGGCTAGGTTATTTCAACGCCAATAGAATTAAATCAGGTTTGGTTATTTCAACCCCAATAGAATTAAGACAGGCTTGTTTATTTCAACCCCAATAGAATTAGGTCAGGATTTGTTATTTCAACCCCAATAGAATTAAGCCAGGCTTGGTTATTTCAACCCGAATAGAATTAAACCAGGCTTGGTAATTTCAACCCCAAAAGAATCAAGTCAGGTATGGTTATTTCAACCCCAATAGAATTAAGTCAGGCTTGGTTTTTTCGACTCTAATAGAATTAAGTCAGGCTTGGTTATTTCAACCCCAATAGAATTATGTCAGGCTTGGTTATTTCAACCCCAATAGAATTAAGTCAGGCTTGGTTATTTCAACCAAAATAGAATTAAGTCAGGCTTGGTTTTTTCAACCCCAATAGAATTAAGTCAGGCTTGTTTATTTCAACCCCAATAGAATTAAGTCAGGCTTGTTTTTTTCAACCCCAATAGAATTAAGTCAGGCTTGGTTATTTCAACCCCAATAGAATTAAGTCAGGATTTGTTATTTCAACCCCAATAGAAATAGAATTAAGTCAGGCTTGGTTATTTCAACCCCAATAGAATTATGTCAGGGTTGGTTATTTCAACCCCAATAGTATTAAGTCAGGCTTGGTTATTTCAACCAAAATAGAATTAAGTCAGGCTTGGTTTTTTCAATCCCAATAGAATTAAGTCAGGCTTGGTTTTTTCAACAACAATAGAATTAAGTCAGGATTTGTTATTTCAACCGCAATAGAATTAAGTCAGGCTTGGTTATTTCAACCCCAATAGAATTAAGTCAGGCTTGGTTATTTCAATCCCAATAGAATTAAGTCAGGCTTGGTAATTTCAACCCCAATAGTATTAAGTCAGGCTTGGTGATTTCAATCCCAATAGAATTAAGTCAGGCTTGGTAATTTCAACCCCAATAGTATTAAGTCAGTCTAGGTTATTTCAACGCCAATAGAATTAAATCAGGTTTGGTTATTTCAACCCCAATAGAATTAAGTCAGGATTTGTTATTTCAACCCCAATAGAAATAGAATTAAGTCAGGCTTGGTTATTTCAACCCCAATGGAATTATGTCAGGGTTGGTTATTTCAACCCCAATAGAATTAAGTCAGGCTTGGTTATTTCAACCCCAATAGAATTAAGTCAGGCTTGGTTATTTCAATCCCAATAGAATTAAGTCAGGCTTGGTAATTTCAACCCCAATAGTATTAAGTCAGGCTAGGTTATTTCAACGCCAATAGAATTAAATCAGGTTTGGTTATTTCAACCCCAATAGAATTAAGTCAGGGTTGGTTTTTTCAACCCCAATAGAATTAAGTCAGGCTTGTTTATTTCAACCCCAATAGAATTAAGTCAGGATTTGTTATTTCAACCCCAATAGAAATAGAATTAAGTCAGGCTTGGTTATTTCAACCCCAATAGAATTATGTCAGGGTTGGTTATTTCAACCCCAATAGAATTATGTCAGGCTTGGTTATTTCAACCCCAATAGATTTATGTCAGGCTTGGTTATTTCAACCCCAATAGAATTAAGTCAGGCTTGGTTATTTCAACCAAAATAGAATTAAGTCAGGCTTGGTTTTTTCAACCCCAATAGAATTAAGTCAGGCTTGTTTATTTCAACCCCAATAGAATTTAGTCAGGATTTGTTATTTCAACCCCAATAGAAATAGAATTAAGTCAGGCTTGGTTATTTCAACCAAAATAGAATTAAGTCAGGCTTGGTTTTTTCAACCCCAATAAAATTAAGTCAGGATTTGTTATTTCAACCCCAATAGAATTAAGTCAGGTTTGGTTATTTTAACCCTAATAGAAATAAGTCAGGCTTCGTTTTTCAACCCCAATAGAATTAAGTCAGGATTTGTTATTTCAACCCCAATAGAATTAAGCCAGGCTTGGTTATTTCAACCCGAATAGAATTAAACCAGGCTTGGTAATTTCAACCCCAAAAGAATCAAGTTAGGTATGGTTATTTCAACCCCAATAGAATTAAGTCAGGCTTGGTTTTTTCAACTCTAATAGAATTAATTTAGGCTTGGTTTTTTCAACCCCAATAGAATTAAGTCAGGATTTGTTATTTCAACCCAAATAGAATTAAGTCAGGCTTGGTTATTTCAATCCCAATAGAATTAAGTCAGGCTTGGTAATTTCAACCCCAATAGTATTAAGTCAGGCTAGGTTATTTCAACGCCAATAGAATTAAATCAGGTTTGGTTATTTCAACCCCAATAGAATTAAGTCAGGCTTGGTTTTTTCAACCCCAATAGAATTAAGTCAGGCTTGTTTATTTCAACCCCAATAGAATTAAGTCAGGATTTGTTATTTCAACCCCAATAGAAATAGAATTAAGTCAGGCTTGGTTATTTCAAACCCAATAGAATTATGTCAGGGTTGGTTATTTCAACCCCAATAGAATTATGTCAGGCTTGGTTATTTCAACCCCAATAGAATTATGTCAGGCTTGGTTATTTCAACCCCAATAGAATTAAGTCAGGGTTGGTTATTTCAACCCCAATAGAATTAAGTCAGGCTTGGTAATTTCAACCCCAATAGTATTAAGTCAGGCTTGGTTATTTCAACCCCAATAGAATTATGTCAGGCTTGGTTATTTCAACCCCAATAGAATTAAGTCAGGGTTGGTTATTTCAACCCCAATAGAATTAAGTCAGGCTTGGTAATTTCAACCCCAATAGTATTAAGTCAGGCTTGGTTATTTCAACCCCAATAGAATTATGTCAGGCTTGGTTATTTCAACCCCAATAGAATTAAGTCAGGCTTGGTTATTTCAACCAAAATAGAATTAAGTCAGGCTTGGTTTTTTCAACCCCAATAGAATTAAGTCAGGCTTGTTTATTTCAACCCCAATAGAATTAAGTCAGGATTTGTTATTTCAACCCCAATAGAAATAGAATTAAGTCAGGCTTGGTTATTTAACCCCAATAGAATTATGTCAGGGTTGGTTATTTCAACCCCAATAGAATTAAGTCAGGCTTGGTTATTTCAACCAAAATAGAATTAAGTCAGGCTTGGTTTTTTCAACCCCAATAAAATTAAGTCAGGATTTGTTATTTCAACCCCAATAGAATTAAGTCAGGTTTGGTTATTTTAACCCCAATAGAAATAAGTCAGGCTTCGTTTTTTCAACCCCAATAGAATTAAGTCAGGATTTGTTATTTCAACCCAAATAGAATTAAGCCAGGCTTGGTTATTTCAACCCGAATAGAATTAAACCAGGCTTGGTAATTTCAACCCCAAAAGAATCAAGTCAGGTATGGTTATTTCAACCCCAATAGAATTAAGTCAGGCTTGGTTTTTTCAACTCTAATAGAATTAATTTAGGCTTGGTTTTTTCAACCCCAATAGAATTAAGTCAGGATTTGTTATTTCAACCCAAATAGAATTAAGTCAGGCTTGGTTATTTCAATCCCAATAGAATTAAGTCAGGCTTGGTAATTTCAACCCCAATAGTATTAAGTGAGGCTTGGTTATTTCAATCCCAATAGAATTAAGTCAGGCTTGGTAATTTCAACCCCAATAGTATTAAGTCAGTCTAGGTTATTTCAACGCCAATAGAATTAAATCAGGTTTGGTTATTTCAACCCCAATAGAATTAAGTCAGGATTTGTTATTTCAACCCCAATAGAAATAGAATTAAGTCAGGCTTGGTTATTTCAACCCCAATAGAATTATGTCAGGGTTGGTTATTTCAACCCCAATAGAATTAAGTCAGGCTTGGTAATTTCAACCCCAATAGTATTAAGTCAGGCTTGGTTATTTCAATCCCAATAGAATTAAGTCAGGCTTGGTTTTTTCAACCCAATAGAATTAAGTCAGGATTTGTTATTTCAACCGCAATAGAATTAAGTAAGTCTTGGTTTTTCAACCCCAATAGAATTAAGTCAGGCTTGGTTATTTCAATCCCAATAGAATTAAGTCAGGCTTGGTAATTTCAACCCCAATAGTATTAAGTCAGGCTTGGTTATTTCAATCCCAATAGAATTAAGTCAGGCTTGGTAATTTCAACCCCAATAGTATTAAGTCAGTCTAGGTTATTTCAACGCCAATAGAATTAAATCAGGTTTGGTTATTTCAACCCCAATAGAATTAAGTCAGGATTTGTTATTTCAACCCCAATAGAAATAGAATTAAGTCAGGCTTGGTTATTTCAACCCCAATAGAATTATGTCAGGGTTGGTTATTTCAACCCCAATAGAATTAAGTCAGGCTTGGTTATTTCAACCCCAATAGAATTAAGTCAGGCTTGGTTATTTCAATCCCAATAGAATTAAGTCAGGCTTGGTAATTTCAACCCCAATAGTATTAAGTCAGGCTTGGTTATTTCAATCCCAATAGAATTAAGTCAGGCTTGGTAATTTCAACCCCAATAGTATTAAGTCAGGCTAGGTTATTTCAACGCCAATAGAATTAAATCAGGTTTGGTTATTTCAACCCCAATAGAATTAAGACAGGCTTGTTTATTTCAACCCCAATAGAATTAGGTCAGGATTTGTTATTTCAACCCCAATAGAATTAAGCCAGGCTTGGTTATTTCAACCCGAATAGAATTAAACCAGGCTTGGTAATTTCAACCCCAAAAGAATCAAGTCAGGTATGGTTATTTCAACCCCAATAGAATTAAGTCAGGCTTGGTTTTTTCGACTCTAATAGAATTAAGTCAGGCTTGGTTATTTCAACCCCAATAGAATTATGTCAGGCTTGGTTATTTCAACCCCAATAGAATTAAGTCAGGCTTGGTTATTTCAACCAAAATAGAATTAAGTCAGGCTTGGTTTTTTCAACCCCAATAGAATTAAGTCAGGCTTGTTTATTTCAACCCCAATAGAATTAAGTCAGGCTTGTTTTTTTCAACCCCAATAGAATTAAGTCAGGCTTGGTTATTTCAACCCCAATAGAATTAAGTCAGGATTTGTTATTTCAACCCCAATAGAAATAGAATTAAGTCAGGCTTGGTTATTTCAACCCCAATAGAATTATGTCAGGGTTGGTTATTTCAACCCCAATAGAATTAAGTCAGGCTTGGTTATTTCAACCAAAATAGAATTAAGTCAGGCTTGGTTTTTTCAATCCCAATAGAATTAAGTCAGGCTTGGTTTTTTCAACAACAATAGAATTAAGTCAGGCTTGGTTATTTCAACCCCAATAGAATTAAGTCAGGCTTGGTTATTTAAATCCCAATAGAATTAAGTCAGGCTTGGTAATTTCAACCCCAATAGTATTAAGTCAGGCTTGGTTATTTCAATCCCAATAGAATTAAGTCAGGCTTGGTAATTTCAACCCCAATAGTATTAAGTCAGTCTAGGTTATTTCAACGCCAATAGAATTAAATCAGGTTTGGTTATTTCAACCCCAATAGAATTAAGTCAGGATTTGTTATTTCAACCCCAATAGAAATAGAATTAAGTCAGGCTTGGTTATTTCAACCCCAATGGAATTATGTCAGGGTTGGTTATTTCAACCCCAATAGAATTAAGTCAGGCTTGGTTATTTCAACCCCAATAGAATTAAGTCAGGCTTGGTTATTTCAATCCCAATAGAATTAAGTCAGGCTTGGTAATTTCAACCCCAATAGTATTAAGTCAGGCTTGGTTATTTCAATCCCAATAGAATTAAGTCAGGCTTGGTAATTTCAACCCCAATAGTATTAAGTCAGGCTAGGTTATTTCAACGCCAATAGAATTAAATCAGGTTTGGTTATTTCAACCCCAATAGAATTAAGTCAGGGTTGGTTTTTTCAACCCCAATAGAATTAAGTCAGGCTTGTTTATTTCAACCCCAATAGAATTAAGTCAGGATTTGTTATTTCAACCCCAATAGAAATAGAATTAAGTCAGGCTTGGTTATTTCAACCCCAATAGAATTATGTCAGGGTTGGTTATTTCAACCCCAATAGAATTATGTCAGGCTTGGTTATTTCAACCCCAATAGATTTATGTCAGGCTTGGTTATTTCAACCCCAATAGAATTAAGTCAGGCTTGGTTATTTCAACCAAAATAGAATTAAGTCAGGCTTGGTTTTTTCAACCCCAATAGAATTAAGTCAGGCTTGTTTATTTCAACCCCAATAGAATTAAGTCAGGATTTGTTATTTCAACCCCAATAGAAATAGAATTAAGTCAGGCTTGGTTATTTCAACCAAAATAGAATTAAGTCAGGCTTGGTTTTTTCAACCCCAATAAAATTAAGTCAGGATTTGTTATTTCAACCAAAATAGAATTAAGTCAGGCTTGGTTTTTTCAACCCCAATAGAATTAAGTCAGGCTTGTTTATTTCAACCCCAATAGAATTAAGTCAGGATTTGTTATTTCAACCCCAATAGAAATAGAATTAAGTCAGGCTTGGTTATTTCAACCAAAATAGAATTAAGTCAGGCTTGGTTTTTTCAACCCCAATAGAATTAAGTCAGGTTTGGTTATTTTAACCCCAATAGAAATAAGTCAGGCTTCGTTTTTCAACCCCAATAGAATTAAGTCAGGATTTGTTATTTCAACCCCAATAGAATTAAGCCAGGCTTGGTTATTTCAACCCGAATAGAATTAAACCAGGCTTGGTAATTTCAACCCCAAAAGAATCAAGTTAGGTATGGTTATTTCAACCCCAATAGAATTAAGTCAGGCTTGGTTTTTTCAACTCTAATAGAATTAATTTAGGCTTGGTTTTTTCAACCCCAATAGAATTAAGTCAGGATTTGTTATTTCAACCCAAATAGAATTAAGTCAGGCTTGGTTATTTCAATCCCAATAGAATTAAGTCAGGCTTGGTAATTTCAACCCCAATAGTATTAAGTCAGGCTAGGTTATTTCAACGCCAATAGAATTAAATCAGGTTTGGTTATTTCAACCCCAATAGAATTAAGTCAGGCTTGGTTTTTTCAACCCCAATAGAATTAAGTCAGGCTTGTTTATTTCAACCCCAATAGAATTAAGTCAGGATTTGTTATTTCAACCCCAATAGAAATAGAATTAAGTCAGGATTTGTTATTTCAACCCCAATAGAATTAAGTCAGGTTTGGTTATTTTAACCCCAATAGAAATAAGTCAGGCTTCGTTTTTTCAACCCCAATAGAATTAAGTCAGGATTTGTTATTTCAACCCAAATAGAATTAAGCCAGGCTTGGTTATTTCAACCCGAATAGAATTAAACCAGGCTTGGTAATTTCAACCCCAAAAGAATCAAGTCAGGTATGGTTATTTCAACCCCAATAGAATTAAGTCAGGCTTGGTTTTTTCAACTCTAATAGAATTAATTTAGGCTTGGTTTTTTCAACCCCAATAGAATTAAGTCAGGATTTGTTATTTCAACCCAAATAGAATTAAGTCAGGCTTGGTTATTTCAATCCCAATAGAATTAAGTCAGGCTTGGTAATTTCAACCCCAATAGTATTAAGTGAGGCTTGGTTATTTCAATCCCAATAGAATTAAGTCAGGCTTGGTAATTTCAACCCCAATAGTATTAAGTCAGTCTAGGTTATTTCAACGCCAATAGAATTAAATCAGGTTTGGTTATTTCAACCCCAATAGAATTAAGTCAGGATTTGTTATTTCAACCCCAATAGAAATAGAATTAAGTCAGGCTTGGTTATTTCAACCCCAATAGAATTATGTCAGGGTTGGTTATTTCAACCCCAATAGAATTAAGTCAGGCTTGGTAATTTCAACCCCAATAGTATTAAGTCAGGCTTGGTTATTTCAATCCCAATAGAATTAAGTCAGGCTTGGTAATTTCAACCCCAATAGTATTAAGTCAGTCTAGGTTATTTCAACGCCAATAGAATTAAATCAGGTTTGGTTATTTCAACCCCAATAGAATTAATTCAGGATTTGTTATTTCAACCCCAATAGAAATAGAATTAAATCAGGCTTGGTTATTTCAACCCCAATAGAATTATGTCAGGGTTGGTTATTTCAACCCCAATAGAATTAAGTCAGGCTTGGTAATTTCAACCCCAATAGTATTAAGTCAGGCTTGGTTATTTCAATCTCAATAGAATTAAGTCAGGCTTGGTAATTTCAACCCCAATAGTATTAAGTCAGGCTAGGTTATTTCAACGCCAATAGAATTAAATCAGGTTTGGTTATTTCAACCCCAATAGAATTAAGTCAGGCTTGGTTTTTTCAACTCCAATAGAATTAAGTCAGGCTTGTTTATTTCAACCCCAATAGAATTAAGTCAGGATTTGTTATTTCAACCCCAATAGAATTATGTCAGGCTTGGTTATTTCAACCCCAATAGAATTAAGTCAGGGTTGGTTATTTCAACCCCAATAGAATTAAGTCAGGCTTGGTAATTTCAACCCCAATAGTATTAAGTCAGGCTTGGTTATTTCAACCCCAATAGAATTATGTCAGGCTTGGTTATTTCAACCCCAATAGAATTAAGTCAGGGTTGGTTATTTCAACCCCAATAGAATTAAGTCAGGCTTGGTAATTTCAACCCCAATAGTATTAAGTCAGGCTTGGTTATTTCAACCCCAATAGAATTATGTCAGGCTTGGTTATTTCAACCCCAATAGAATTAAGTCAGGCTTGGTTATTTCAACCAAAATAGAATTAAGTCAGGCTTGGTTTTTTCAACCCCAATAGAATTAAGTCAGGCTTGTTTATTTCAACCCCAATAGAATTAAGTCAGGATTTGTTATTTCAACCCCAATAGAAATAGAATTAAGTCAGGCTTGGTTATTTAACCCCAATAGAATTATGTCAGGGTTGGTTATTTCAACCCCAATAGAATTAAGTCAGGCTTGGTTATTTCAACCAAAATAGAATTAAGTCAGGCTTGGTTTTTTCAACCCCAATAAAATTAAGTCAGGATTTGTTATTTCAACCCCAATAGAATTAAGTCAGGTTTGGTTATTTTAACCCCAATAGAAATAAGTCAGGCTTCGTTTTTTCAACCCCAATAGAATTAAGTCAGGATTTGTTATTTCAACCCAAATAGAATTAAGCCAGGCTTGGTTATTTCAACCCGAATAGAATTAAACCAGGCTTGGTAATTTCAACCCCAAAAGAATCAAGTCAGGTATGGTTATTTCAACCCCAATAGAATTAAGTCAGGCTTGGTTTTTTCAACTCTAATAGAATAAATTTAGGCTTGGTTTTTTCAACCCCAATAGAATTAAGTCAGGATTTGTTATTTCAACCCAAATAGAATTAAGTCAGGCTTGGTTATTTCAATCCCAATAGAATTAAGTCAGGCTTGGTAATTTCAACCCCAATAGTATTAAGTGAGGCTTGGTTATTTCAATCCCAATAGAATTAAGTCAGGCTTGGTAATTTCAACCCCAATAGTATTAAGTCAGTCTAGGTTATTTCAACGCCAATAGAATTAAATCAGGTTTGGTTATTTCAACCCCAATAGAATTAAGTCAGGATTTGTTATTTCAACCCCAATAGAAATAGAATTAAGTCAGGCTTGGTTATTTCAACCCCAATAGAATTATGTCAGGGTTGGTTATTTCAACCCCAATAGAATTAAGTCAGGCTTGGTAATTTCAACCCCAATAGTATTAAGTCAGGCTTGGTTATTTCAATCCCAATAGAATTAAGTCAGGCTTGGTTTTTTCAACCCAATAGAATTAAGTCAGGATTTGTTATTTCAACCGCAATAGAATTAAGTAAGTCTTGGTTTTTCAACCCCAATAGAATTAAGTCAGGCTTGGTTATTTCAATCCCAATAGAATTAAGTCAGGCTTGGTAATTTCAACCCCAATAGTATTAAGTCAGGCTTGGTTATTTCAATCCCAATAGAATTAAGTCAGGCTTGGTAATTTCAACCCCAATAGTATTAAGTCAGTCTAGGTTATTTCAACGCCAATAGAATTAAATCAGGTTTGGTTATTTCAACCCCAATAGAATTAAGTCAGGATTTGTTATTTCAACCCCAATAGAAATAGAATTAAGTCAGGCTTGGTTATTTCAACCCCAATAGAATTATGTCAGGGTTGGTTATTTCAACCCCAATAGAATTAAGTCAGGCTTGGTTATTTCAACCCCAATAGAATTAAGTCAGGCTTGGTTATTTCAATCCCAATAGAATTAAGTCAGGCTTGGTAATTTCAACCCCAATAGTATTAAGTCAGGCTTGGTTATTTCAATCCCAATAGAATTAAGTCAGGCTTGGTAATTTCAACCCCAATAGTATTAAGTCAGGCTAGGTTATTTCAACGCCAATAGAATTAAATCAGGTTTGGTTATTTCAACCCCAATAGAATTAAGACAGGCTTGTTTATTTCAACCCCAATAGAATTAGGTCAGGATTTGTTATTTCAACCCCAATAGAATTAAGCCAGGCTTGGTTATTTCAACCCGAATAGAATTAAACCAGGCTTGGTAATTTCAACCCCAAAAGAATCAAGTCAGGTATGGTTATTTCAACCCCAATAGAATTAAGTCAGGCTTGGTTTTTTCGACTCTAATAGAATTAAGTCAGGCTTGGTTATTTCAACCCCAATAGAATTATGTCAGGCTTGGTTATTTCAACCCCAATAGAATTAAGTCAGGCTTGGTTATTTCAACCAAAATAGAATTAAGTCAGGCTTGGTTTTTTCAACCCCAATAGAATTAAGTCAGGCTTGTTTATTTCAACCCCAATAGAATTAAGTCAGGCTTGTTTTTTTCAACCCCAATAGAATTAAGTCAGGCTTGGTTATTTCAACCCCAATAGAATTAAGTCAGGATTTGTTATTTCAACCCCAATAGAAATAGAATTAAGTCAGGCTTGGTTATTTCAACCCCAATAGAATTATGTCAGGGTTGGTTATTTCAACCCCAATAGAATTAAGTCAGGCTTGGTTATTTCAACCAAAATAGAATTAAGTCAGGCTTGGTTTTTTCAATCCCAATAGAATTAAGTCAGGCTTGGTTTTTTCAACAACAATAGAATTAAGTCAGGCTTGGTTATTTCAACCCCAATAGAATTAAGTCAGGCTTGGTTATTTAAATCCCAATAGAATTAAGTCAGGCTTGGTAATTTCAACCCCAATAGTATTAAGTCAGGCTTGGTTATTTCAATCCCAATAGAATTAAGTCAGGCTTGGTAATTTCAACCCCAATAGTATTAAGTCAGTCTAGGTTATTTCAACGCCAATAGAATTAAATCAGGTTTGGTTATTTCAACCCCAATAGAATTAAGTCAGGATTTGTTATTTCAACCCCAATAGAAATAGAATTAAGTCAGGCTTGGTTATTTCAACCCCAATGGAATTATGTCAGGGTTGGTTATTTCAACCCCAATAGAATTAAGTCAGGCTTGGTTATTTCAACCCCAATAGAATTAAGTCAGGCTTGGTTATTTCAATCCCAATAGAATTAAGTCAGGCTTGGTAATTTCAACCCCAATAGTATTAAGTCAGGCTTGGTTATTTCAATCCCAATAGAATTAAGTCAGGCTTGGTAATTTCAACCCCAATAGTATTAAGTCAGGCTAGGTTATTTCAACGCCAATAGAATTAAATCAGGTTTGGTTATTTCAACCCCAATAGAATTAAGTCAGGGTTGGTTTTTTCAACCCCAATAGAATTAAGTCAGGCTTGTTTATTTCAACCCCAATAGAATTAAGTCAGGATTTGTTATTTCAACCCCAATAGAAATAGAATTAAGTCAGGCTTGGTTATTTCAACCCCAATAGAATTATGTCAGGGTTGGTTATTTCAACCCCAATAGAATTATGTCAGGCTTGGTTATTTCAACCCCAATAGATTTATGTCAGGCTTGGTTATTTCAACCCCAATAGAATTAAGTCAGGCTTGGTTATTTCAACCAAAATAGAATTAAGTCAGGCTTGGTTTTTTCAACCCCAATAGAATTAAGTCAGGCTTGTTTATTTCAACCCCAATAGAATTAAGTCAGGATTTGTTATTTCAACCCCAATAGAAATAGAATTAAGTCAGGCTTGGTTATTTCAACCAAAATAGAATTAAGTCAGGCTTGGTTTTTTCAACCCCAATAAAATTAAGTCAGGATTTGTTATTTCAACCAAAATAGAATTAAGTCAGGCTTGGTTTTTTCAACCCCAATAGAATTAAGTCAGGCTTGTTTATTTCAACCCCAATAGAATTAAGTCAGGATTTGTTATTTCAACCCCAATAGAAATAGAATTAAGTCAGGCTTGGTTATTTCAACCAAAATAGAATTAAGTCAGGCTTGGTTTTTTCAACCCCAATAGAATTAAGTCAGGTTTGGTTATTTTAACCCCAATAGAAATAAGTCAGGCTTCGTTTTTCAACCCCAATAGAATTAAGTCAGGATTTGTTATTTCAACCCCAATAGAATTAAGCCAGGCTTGGTTATTTCAACCCGAATAGAATTAAACCAGGCTTGGTAATTTCAACCCCAAAAGAATCAAGTTAGGTATGGTTATTTCAACCCCAATAGAATTAAGTCAGGCTTGGTTTTTTCAACTCTAATAGAATTAATTTAGGCTTGGTTTTTTCAACCCCAATAGAATTAAGTCAGGATTTGTTATTTCAACCCAAATAGAATTAAGTCAGGCTTGGTTATTTCAATCCCAATAGAATTAAGTCAGGCTTGGTAATTTCAACCCCAATAGTATTAAGTCAGGCTAGGTTATTTCAACGCCAATAGAATTAAATCAGGTTTGGTTATTTCAACCCCAATAGAATTAAGTCAGGCTTGGTTTTTTCAACCCCAATAGAATTAAGTCAGGCTTGTTTATTTCAACCCCAATAGAATTAAGTCAGGATTTGTTATTTCAACCCCAATAGAAATAGAATTAAGTCAGGATTTGTTATTTCAACCCCAATAGAATTAAGTCAGGTTTGGTTATTTTAACCCCAATAGAAATAAGTCAGGCTTCGTTTTTTCAACCCCAATAGAATTAAGTCAGGATTTGTTATTTCAACCCAAATAGAATTAAGCCAGGCTTGGTTATTTCAACCCGAATAGAATTAAACCAGGCTTGGTAATTTCAACCCCAAAAGAATCAAGTCAGGTATGGTTATTTCAACCCCAATAGAATTAAGTCAGGCTTGGTTTTTTCAACTCTAATAGAATTAATTTAGGCTTGGTTTTTTCAACCCCAATAGAATTAAGTCAGGATTTGTTATTTCAACCCAAATAGAATTAAGTCAGGCTTGGTTATTTCAATCCCAATAGAATTAAGTCAGGCTTGGTAATTTCAACCCCAATAGTATTAAGTGAGGCTTGGTTATTTCAATCCCAATAGAATTAAGTCAGGCTTGGTAATTTCAACCCCAATAGTATTAAGTCAGTCTAGGTTATTTCAACGCCAATAGAATTAAATCAGGTTTGGTTATTTCAACCCCAATAGAATTAAGTCAGGATTTGTTATTTCAACCCCAATAGAAATAGAATTAAGTCAGGCTTGGTTATTTCAACCCCAATAGAATTATGTCAGGGTTGGTTATTTCAACCCCAATAGAATTAAGTCAGGCTTGGTAATTTCAACCCCAATAGTATTAAGTCAGGCTTGGTTATTTCAATCCCAATAGAATTAAGTCAGGCTTGGTAATTTCAACCCCAATAGTATTAAGTCAGTCTAGGTTATTTCAACGCCAATAGAATTAAATCAGGTTCGGTTATTTCAACCCCAATAGAATTAATTCAGGATTTGTTATTTCAACCCCAATAGAAATAGAATTAAATCAGGCTTGGTTATTTCAACCCCAATAGAATTATGTCAGGGTTGGTTATTTCAACCCCAATAGAATTAAGTCAGGCTTGGTAATTTCAACCCCAATAGTATTAAGTCAGGCTTGGTTATTTCAATCTCAATAGAATTAAGTCAGGCTTGGTAATTTCAACCCCAATAGTATTAAGTCAGGCTAGGTTATTTCAACGCCAATAGAATTAAATCAGGTTTGGTTATTTCAACCCCAATAGAATTAAGTCAGGCTTGGTTTTTTCAACTCCAATAGAATTAAGTCAGGCTTGTTTATTTCAACCCCAATAGAATTAAGTCAGGATTTGTTATTTCAACCCCAATAGAAATAGAATTAAGTCAGGCTTGGTTATTCAACCCCAATAGAATTATGTCAGGGTTGGTTATTTCAACCCCAATAGAATTAAGTCAGGCTTGGTTATTTCAACCAAAATAGAATTAAGTCAGGCTTGGTTTTTTCAACCCAAATAAAATTAAGTCAGGATTTGTTATTTCAACCCCAATAGAATTAAGTCAGGTTTGGTTATTTTAACCCCAATAGAAATAAGTCAGGCTTCGTTTTTCAACCCCAATAGAATTAAGTCAGGATTTGTTATTTCAACCCCAATAGAATTAAGCCAGGCTTGGCTATTTCAACCCGAATAGAATTAAACCAGGCTTGGTAATTTCAACCCCAAAAGAATCAAGTCAGGTATGGTTATTTCAACCCCAATAGAATTAAGTCAGGCTTGGTTTTTTCAACTCTAATAGAATTAATTTAGGCTTGGTTTTTTCAACCCCAATAGAATTAAGTCAGGATTTGTTATTTCAACCCAAATAGAATTAAGTCAGGCTTGGTTATTTCAATCCCAATAGAATTAAGTCAGGCTTGGTAATTTCAACCCCAATAGTATTAAGTCAGGCTTGGTTATTTCAATCCCAATAGAATTAAGTCAGGCTTGGTAATTTCAACCCCAATAGTATTAAGTCAGGCTAGGTTATTTCAACGCCAATAGAATTAAATCAGGTTTGGTTATTTCAACCCCAATAGAATTAAGTCAGGCTTGGTTTTTTCAACCCCAATAGAATTAAGTCAGGCTTGTTTATTTCAACCCCAATAGAATTAAGTCAGGATTTGTTATTTCAACCCCAATAGAAATAGAATTAAGTCAGGCTTGGTTATTTCAACCCCAATAGAATTATGTCAGGCTTGGTTATTTCAACCCCAATAGAATTAAGTCAGTCTTGGTTATTTCAACCAAAATAGAATTAAGTCAGGCTTGGTTTTTTCAACCCCAATAAAATTAAGTCAGGATTTGTTATTTCAACCCCAATAGAATTAAGTCAGGTTTGGTTATTTCAACCCCAATAGAATTATGTCAGGGTTGGTTATTTCAACCCCAATAGAATTATGTCAGGCTTGGTTATTTCAACCCCAATAGAATTATGTCAGGCTTGGTTATTTCAACCCCAATAGAATTAAGTCAGGCTTGGTTATTTCAACCAAAATAGAATTAAGTCAGGCTTGGTTTTTTCAACCCCAATAGAATTAAGTGAGGCTTGTTTATTTCAACCCCAATAGAATTAAGTCAGGATTTGTTATTTCAACCCCAATAGAAATAGAATTAAGTCAGGCTTGGTTATTCAACCCCAATAGAATTATGTCAGGGTTGGTTATTTCAACCCCAATAGAATTAAGTCAGTCTTGGTTATTTCAATCCCAATAGAATTAAGTCAGGCTTGGTAATTTCAACCCCAATAGTATTAAGTCAGGCTAGGTTATTTCAACGCCAATAGAATTAAATCAGGTTTGGTTATTTTCAACCCCAAAAGAATCAAGTCAGGTATGGTTATTTCAACCCCAATAGAATTAAGTCAGGCTTGGTTTTTTCAACTCTAATAGAATTAATTTAGGCTTGGTTTTTTCAACCCCAATAGAATTAAGTCAGGATTTGTTATTTCAACCCAAATAGAATTAAGTCAGGCTTGGTAATTTCAACCCCAATAGAATTATGTCAGGCTTGGTTATTTCAACCCCAATAGATTTATGTCAGGCTTGGTTATTTCAACCCCAATAGAATTAAGTCAGGCTTGGTTATTTCAACCAAAATAGAATTAAGTCAGGCTTGGTTTTTTCAACCCCAATAGAATTAAGTCAGGCTTGTTTATTTCAACCCCAATAGAATTAAGTCAGGATTTGTTATTTCAACCCCAATAGAAATAGAATTAAGTCAGGCTTGGTTATTTCAACCAAAATAGAATTAAGTCAGGCTTGGTTTTTTCAACCCCAATAAAATTAAGTCAGGATTTGTTATTTCAACCAAAATAGAATTAAGTCAGGCTTGGTTTTTTCAACCCCAATAGAATTAAGTCAGGCTTGTTTATTTCAACCCCAATAGAATTAAGTCAGGATTTGTTATTTCAACCCCAATAGAAATAGAATTAAGTCAGGCTTGGTTATTTCAACCAAAATAGAATTAAGTCAGGCTTGGTTTTTTCAACCCCAATAGAATTAAGTCAGGTTTGGTTATTTTAACCCCAATAGAAATAAGTCAGGCTTCGTTTTTCAACCCCAATAGAATTAAGTCAGGATTTGTTATTTCAACCCCAATAGAATTAAGCCAGGCTTGGTTATTTCAACCCGAATAGAATTAAACCAGGCTTGGTAATTTCAACCCCAAAAGAATCAAGTTAGGTATGGTTATTTCAACCCCAATAGAATTAAGTCAGGCTTGGTTTTTTCAACTCTAATAGAATTAATTTAGGCTTGGTTTTTTCAACCCCAATAGAATTAAGTCAGGATTTGTTATTTCAACCCAAATAGAATTAAGTCAGGCTTGGTTATTTCAATCCCAATAGAATTAAGTCAGGCTTGGTAATTTCAACCCCAATAGTATTAAGTCAGGCTAGGTTATTTCAACGCCAATAGAATTAAATCAGGTTTGGTTATTTCAACCCCAATAGAATTAAGTCAGGCTTGGTTTTTCAACCCCAATAGAATTAAGTCAGGCTTGTTTATTTCAACCCCAATAGAATTAAGTCAGGATTTGTTATTTCAACCCCAATAGAAATAGAATTAAGTCAGGATTTGTTATTTCAACCCCAATAGAATTAAGTCAGGTTTGGTTATTTTAACCCCAATAGAAATAAGTCAGGCTTCGTTTTTTCAACCCCAATAGAATTAAGTCAGGATTTGTTATTTCAACCCAAATAGAATTAAGCCAGGCTTGGTTATTTCAACCCGAATAGAATTAAACCAGGCTTGGTAATTTCAACCCCAAAAGAATCAAGTCAGGTATGGTTATTTCAATCCCAATAGAATTAAGTCAGGCTTGGTTTTTTCAACTCTAATAGAATTAATTTAGGCTTGGTTTTTTCAACCCCAATAGAATTAAGTCAGGATTTGTTATTTCAACCCAAATAGAATTAAGTCAGGCTTGGTTATTTCAATCCCAATAGAATTAAGTCAGGCTTGGTAATTTCAACCCCAATAGTATTAAGTGAGGCTTGGTTATTTCAATCCCAATAGAATTAAGTCAGGCTTGGTAATTTCAACCCCAATAGTATTAAGTCAGTCTAGGTTATTTCAACGCCAATAGAATTAAATCAGGTTTGGTTATTTCAACCCCAATAGAATTAAGTCAGGATTTGTTATTTCAACCCCAATAGAAATAGAATTAAGTCAGGCTTGGTTATTTCAACCCCAATAGAATTATGTCAGGGTTGGTTATTTCAACCCCAATAGAATTAAGTCAGGCTTGGTAATTTCAACCCCAATAGTATTAAGTCAGGCTTGGTTATTTCAATCCCAATAGAATTAAGTCAGGCTTGGTAATTTCAACCCCAATAGTATTAAGTCAGTCTAGGTTATTTCAACGCCAATAGAATTAAATCAGGTTTGGTTATTTCAACCCCAATAGAATTAATTCAGGATTTGTTATTTCAACCCCAATAGAAATAGAATTAAATCAGGCTTGGTTATTTCAACCCCAATAGAATTATGTCAGGGTTGGTTATTTCAACCCCAATAGAATTAAGTCAGGCTTGGTAATTTCAACCCCAATAGTATTAAGTCAGGCTTGGTTATTTCAATCTCAATAGAATTAAGTCAGGCTTGGTAATTTCAACCCCAATAGTATTAAGTCAGGCTAGGTTATTTCAACGCCAATAGAATTAAATCAGGTTTGGTTATTTCAACCCCAATAGAATTAAGTCAGGCTTGGTTTTTTCAACTCCAATAGAATTAAGTCAGGCTTGTTTATTTCAACCCCAATAGAATTAAGTCAGGATTTGTTATTTCAACCCCAATAGAAATAGAATTAAGTCAGGCTTGGTTATTCAACCCCAATAGAATTATGTCAGGGTTGGTTATTTCAACCCCAATAGAATTAAGTCAGGCTTGGTTATTTCAACCAAAATAGAATTAAGTCAGGCTTGGTTTTTTCAACCCAAATAAAATTAAGTCAGGATTTGTTATTTCAACCCCAATAGAATTAAGTCAGGTTTGGTTATTTTAACCCCAATAGAAATAAGTCAGGCTTCGTTTTTCAACCCCAATAGAATTAAGTCAGGATTTGTTATTTCAACCCCAATAGAATTAAGCCAGGCTTGGCTATTTCAACCCGAATAGAATTAAACCAGGCTTGGTAATTTCAACCCCAAAAGAATCAAGTCAGGTATGGTTATTTCAACCCCAATAGAATTAAGTCAGGCTTGGTTTTTTCAACTCTAATAGAATTAATTTAGGCTTGGTTTTTTCAACCCCAATAGAATTAAGTCAGGATTTGTTATTTCAACCCAAATAGAATTAAGTCAGGCTTGGTTATTTCAATCCCAATAGAATTAAGTCAGGCTTGGTAATTTCAACCCCAATAGTATTAAGTCAGGCTTGGTTATTTCAATCCCAATAGAATTAAGTCAGGCTTGGTAATTTCAACCCCAATAGTATTAAGTCAGGCTAGGTTATTTCAACGCCAATAGAATTAAATCAGGTTTGGTTATTTCAACCCCAATAGAATTAAGTCAGGCTTGGTTTTTTCAACCCCAATAGAATTAAGTCAGGCTTGTTTATTTCAACCCCAATAGAATTAAGTCAGGATTTGTTATTTCAACCCCAATAGAAATAGAATTAAGTCAGGCTTGGTTATTTCAACCCCAATAGAATTATGTCAGGCTTGGTTATTTCAACCCCAATAGAATTAAGTCAGTCTTGGTTATTTCAACCAAAATAGAATTAAGTCAGGCTTGGTTTTTTCAACCCCAATAAAATTAAGTCAGGATTTGTTATTTCAACCCCAATAGAATTAAGTCAGGTTTGGTTATTTCAACCCCAATAGAATTATGTCAGGGTTGGTTATTTCAACCCCAATAGAATTATGTCAGGCTTGGTTATTTCAACCCCAATAGAATTATGTCAGGCTTGGTTATTTCAACCCCAATAGAATTAAGTCAGGCTTGGTTATTTCAACCAAAATAGAATTAAGTCAGGCTTGGTTTTTTCAACCCCAATAGAATTAAGCCAGGCTTGTTTATTTCAACCCCAATAGAATTAAGTCAGGATTTGTTATTTCAACCCCAATAGAAATAGAATTAAGTCAGGCTTGGTTATTCAACCCCAATAGAATTATGTCAGGGTTGGTTATTTCAACCCCAATAGAATTAAGTCAGTCTTGGTTATTTCAATCCCAATAGAATTAAGTCAGGCTTGGTAATTTCAACCCCAATAGTATTAAGTCAGGCTAGGTTATTTCAACGCCAATAGAATTAAATCAGGTTTGGTTATTTTCAACCCCAAAAGAATCAAGTCAGGTATGGTTATTTCAACCCCAATAGAATTAAGTCAGGCTTGGTTTTTTCAACTCTAATAGAATTAATTTAGGCTTGGTTTTTTCAACCCCAATAGAATTAAGTCAGGATTTGTTATTTCAACCCAAATAGAATTAAGTCAGGCTTGGTTATTTCAATCCCAATAGAATTAAGTCAGGCTTGGTAATTTCAACCCCAATAGTATTAAGTCAGGCTAGGTTATTTCAACGCCAATAGAATTAAGTAAGGCTTGGTTTTTTCAACCCCAATAGAATTAAGTCAGGCGTGTTTATTTCAACCCCAATAGAATTAAGTCAGGATTTGTTATTTCAACCCCAATAGAAATAGAATTTAGTCAGGCTTGGTTATTTCAACCCCAATAGAATTATGTCAGGGTTGGTTATTTCAACCCCAATAGAATTATGTCAGGCTTGGTTATTTCAACTCTAATAGAATTATGTCAGGCTTGGTTATTTCAACCCCAATAGAATTAAGTCAGGCTTGGTTTTTTCAACCCCAATAGAATTAAGTCAGGCTTGTTTATTTCAACCCCAATAGAATTAAGTCTGGCTTGGTTTTTTTAACCCCAATAGAATTAAGTCAGGCTTGGTTATTTCAACCCCAATAGAATTAAGTCAGGATTTGTTATTTCAACCCCAATAGAAATAGAATTAAGTCAGGCTTGGTTATTTCAACCCCAATAGAAATAGAATTAAGTCAGGATTTGTTATTTCAACCCCAATAGAAATAGAATTAAGTCAGGCTTGGTTATTTCAACCCCAATAGAAATAGAATTAAGTCAGGCTTGGTTATTTCAACCCCAATAGAATTATGTCAGGGTTGGCCACGACCGCTTACACGCGAGGCTGAGCTCTAATATTGTTTTCCGTGGGCTATTTTGCGTGGTGTAGATTTATTGTCGTGTAAACGAAAGATCCTTTAAAAATACCCCAATTCACTCTTAGAATCATTTAATACCACTCCATGGTAACAGATTGCTAGTACTCTACGGAAAATGGTAAGACCAGGGAGGTAAGACCTACAAACAGCGCCCCACTCAGAGATGCGGAGAATAACCCTCCATTGTTGTATATGTTGTTTACTTCCTCGATTTTAGCCGAGCCTTGGTTGATCTTTCTTGTTTCTAATTTCAAGGCTGAATTTTAATTAAAGCGTATATTGTAAGAGCTTTTTTATTATAATTATGATTTAGTTTTCGAATCCCGCGAACGTAAGTTATGCAAGTTTAATGTTGCCGTTTAGCAATAGATACTTTGATAATATCCTTGAACGTTAATTGTAGTGTAAACTTCAACATCGACAACGAAATGCCCTGATTTAAAATTTGGTAACTTATTCGAAAAGCTCAGAAGAGCTTCACATCATTAATTTGGGCTTGCAGTAATAATAAAGGCCAATATAATGTAACTGTTGCTTTGATTGTAAAGGGGCGCACATTAAATCCATCAAACGACTTGCACATAGCTACCCATACCAAAGATCCATGTTTGTCCAAAGGCGTGGATTACAGTAAAAAGTGGTTAGCAAAAATGCCAATACACCATTGGATTTGGGTAGAAAGATGGTTTTTGAAGGTAATGTTGAAATGGTTATGACCCAAATTGACTAGGGTAGAAATTTGAGTTTGATTGAAACATTAAACGTACGTTTAAATAGTTTGGAAGAAAACTCGCGTAGAATGTGCAATCTGAAGAAGTTGGAAAATTGTAAGTGGAATTGAGCTTTACATTTAGTGACATATATTTCTCGTTTCAATACTGCCTTCGTTGCAGAGAGGCAAAAGGGAGGTTAGTGAAGAAAATACTGAAACCGACAAACCCATATATTATATATACGTAGCAAATGGAATTCAAACTACATTTAATCAAAGAGGGTAATAAGAACAGGAGTTGAACTAGCAGCTTTGGCAAAACATTTTAGGAGCACACAGAAAGTTCAGAGGGAATATTTCAAAGCCAGAACACTTCAGTCAAGCCTTCTTCTCCTTTTTTTAGCCTCTTTGATTTAACCAGAAGGTGAACATTACTACCACTTGAAACAGCACGAACTCGCTATACTGCAACATTTAAAATTATTATGTTGTTGTGATTATTTTATGTAATTAAGTTGTTATTTGAGAAAAAATATTTCTCCTTATATTTTCCGTTAAAAGCACGGAAGTTTGTTCTTATATTTTTCCGTTAAAAGCATGGAAGTCTATTTATGAAGAAATAATGAGTTTGCTTTTTTAAATCTGTTACGATAATAATATTTTATTTAAAGAAATTTGCAAATTTTAGCAATAGACCACGAAATAATTAGCATGATTGCGGAAATTATCATCTCAATAATCATAAAAAAGGATTAAATTAAGAAAAAATTAGTGAGGCTAATTTTTCAAAAGTGGTAATGATGTTTCTTAAATTTGTAAAAATTAGGTAAACATTTATTTTGATGCAATTTTATAGTCATTCATTTTACTCTTGCATTTAGTTGCTTTCTACATTTTTAGCCTTAAAATCTTCAACTTCTGTTGCATGTTGTTTGCGATTGACGCAAAGCTTGGAAGAAATTTAAACGTCATTCTTCACCTTTTCCTGGACTTGAAACATTAGATAACACAACAAATGTCTCTGGCGTCTATTATTTAAAATATTAAAAAAAAGCATTTTCCACTTTGTAAATTTTTTTAAACCTATTCTTGTTTTAGAGAGAGTGTGCAGCCAGTATGGAGTATTTCAACATGGCGGCCACTCAAGGTCGAGGGGGCGGGTTTTCCCGTTCTCCTCACTTTACCTGTCAATATTTGATTGATTGATTGTATAGGCTTATAACAAAAGATGGTTTTGTAGGAATAAATTTATATAAAGACCATAATATAAAGTAAAAAAGTTTTTTTATTTTCTTTAAAAGTATAGGTTCTAATATTAAAGCTATTTTTTCAATTTTCATTTTAAAATGCATTTGATTTATTCTAAAATAATTCCTTCTATCTTTGCAAGGAAGAAGATAAATTTTAATATTATTTTTAAATCTTACGTAAGTCATTAAGCCTTTCTTTGATATACAACGCGTTAAGTTGCTTTCTAACGTAGAGTTCCAAAACTAATCTTTCGAGATCTTTAGTTTTGACTTTAAAGGTATGATAAGTTTCTTCCGTGTTTTCTAGGGGTTTTTCCGGTGGATTTTCCTCAGTCTTGACTTTTATATTTTTAGTGTACGTTTCTGTCTCATCAATGGTAAAGGGTATGCTTTTAGTAGGCCCACCTCTAATGAAATTACATTTAGGGAAATGTTTTAAATGTTCTTCGTAAGGGTTATCGGTCGGTTTCCAGGCTAGCAAAATCCCATTGCATTCGAAACATTGTACTAGATCATCGGTATGTAACGAATAAAAACCCGGTCGGCTTAAAGCTTTTTTATAGTTTTCATCTTGAGGCCAGGAGTAAAAAGAGTGATATCTTTGCAGCTCGGAGTTCATGATGCTGAATGAAAATTCTTATAGGAATATCTGAGTTATATCCCCCCTAAATTTACTACTCCCCTTTTTTACCTTCCCCCTCAAATTCCTTAATATATGAAATAAAAGAAAACAGTATTAAAAAAAAGGTGACACATTTATTTTTTAAAAATACAAAAGAGATTACAAAGAGTATTTGTTAACAAAAGGATTAAGTTAATCTTTACGGGCGCGCTTCAACATGTTTGTAACAATGACGTCATTTTTCAACCGATCTCGTCCAAACTGCTTCATGAATGATTTGTGGCTCTTTCTTTTTGTTCTTTGTATTATATACATAATACAATATAGTCCGCATGTCGAACTTGACAAGTTTTGAAGTCTTCTTTTGTTAAAGGACCATTTTCTTGAATTTCTTTTAACAAATTCTTTAATCGAGGGGAGAAAGTTCCCTAAAGCCAGTGAGTCAAAATAATAACCCCTTCTGTTTCCACCAAAGTAGCAGCACACCCAGTGGGACCCGTCTTTATAGTGACTGTCTAAATTTATTATAATAGATGAAGGAAACTTGTCAATTTTTTCGGGTAATAAATCACTTGCGTAAACACCTAGGAAATGTGGTGTGAATCGTAGAAAGCGTGTTATCTGATCGGCGTTCATTATTTGTTTAACAAACGATTGACACGTTTCTATATTTATCTATTTGTAACAAAGCCTGGAATTCGGCTAATACGATACAACTAAGAGTAGTGGGTGTGGGTTTTTCAAATCCCAATTCTAATCTTAATTGTCCTTGCTTCGTGGGACTCCAATGATCTGAATGACTCGCGTAACCGTCAGGTGTTAAGTCTAAACAGTAAATGGCGTAACCCGAGGCAAAGTCGTCCATAGAGATATTGTTCCCCTTGTCATTGTAGTGACAGTTTGACCCCGAAAATAAAGTGTAATAGCTTCGGACAAATTGCTTTTTACTGTAGTTGGGTCTTAAGGCTCTGGATGGGTATTGTTCGGAATTGATGAATGCTGCTAGATGATTGACATTCCAATGTCCAAAGTCGAAAGGGTTACTATCCAATGTTCCATTGTAAGCGGTATGCTTTACAATAGCTACTGTAATCCTTGAGGGCTGGGTACCCAGGTAGATGTTTCCGATTGATGTGTTTAAGATATTAGGCGAGATTGTAAATATTTTAGTTTCCGTTCTAGTGTAACTATATTGGGCTGGTTTAATACTTAAGGCTTGTTCATGAGCAATTAGAATTTTAGGGGCTAATTGCAACTTTAAGACGTATAATATGGCTTCCACGATGACGGGTTTATAACCAGTGCCTGCCGCGGGAAGTTTACCCATAAGACAAAAATTACGTTTGCTTCTGTGTAATTTTAATTTCATAGAAACGCCGTTTATCAGATATCGAGGGATATTAAACATGTGTACGTAAAGTCTGGAATACATCTCAACTTCCTCGGATAATGCTGTAAGTTTCTGTCGTTTAACAAAACCCATATTTTCTGTAAGCGAATCCATACTTCCGCTTGTATCTTTGTAAAACAAAGAAGCCCCCAAATGAGATTCTTTAGCCGCCGGACCGTATGACGTCAGAGCCGAAAGCAAAGCCGTGTACGCGTAGTTACTAGCAGCGAGTGTTGTTGCGCAATCACCCAGCTCCAAATCGACACGCTCAAATTGACTGTGTTGGAAATTATTTACGGGTCCAACCTCGTCAGTGGCTGTTAAAGCGGTTCCATCTTCATTTACAATTTTAGTTCTGGTGTACAGCATTGTTAAGGCTGTATCCACGTATTCGCTACCGCTAGACGTTACTTCAAATTCAATAGGTTGGTCACCTTTCAAGGAAGTCAAAGGTTGATACGGAACCCATTTGGAATTTTCGATGGCCGTTTGAAGGAGAGGGGTGGCGAAAATATCGAAACCAGTACTGCAAGCTTCGGTCATTTTTTAGGGAGAGAAAATATCACGAACCGTTTTGAATGAAAGTTTACGTTTATCTGATTTAAATTTGTTTGTGTTGCTTTGCTTTGTAGATTTCTTTCTCTTTGGTATTTTTTTCTTTTTAGCTAGTCTTTTCTTTTGTTTGCCACCCCCTCCTCTACCGTATTGTTGTTGTACATCATCCAGCGTTTCGGTGAACCTTCTTTTAGCGGAAGTTTTCAGATCCTTTCCAGCGGCGACATCGTTTATAATCTCTGAAGATGTGCCCAGAAGCTGTTTACCAAAGAACTTTGCCCCTTTAATTAAGAAAGGTTATACGTATCTTCCGAAAGATTTCAAGAAGGACCCTATCCCGTGTCCATTTTGGCCGTGGCCGTGTTGTCCTTGTTTGCCGACGTAAAAACTCAGACCACCGCCTGACATCGCTTGTTGAGTATAATAATCCGTGTAGACACATCTTTTGTTATCTAACGCGTTGGACTTGCGCATCTTAAATGAACTTTACAGTGCAACAGTCCAAACTGAAATAAAGCCGGTTCACCCATGTGATCATTTATATAAATGCCAACCTCGCTAATATACTGTTTTGACAAAGGGACGTAATGGGGTGAGACAAAAGTAAGGCACACGGTATCCCCGTGTTTCTTGTCTTCGATGGGTATAATACGTAGGAGGGGGGCGTGGATGTTACCGACAATTTCCCCTTCTACCAGGTCGCAATAAATATATAATTGAGATGGTACGTGGTAGTTTAATCTGGCTGGTCTATCGCTCAAACCTTGTATATTGAGATGGTCTTTGTACCCCAAGATGTCGACTAATGATTTGTGGGTCTTGAAGATAATTTTTGTATCACCAGAAGCATCGGTTTTTAGTTTTACATGACCCGATGTTTCATTAATTTGAAATAAGGAAGCTGTTTTTTCGCATACTTTGGAAGTATGGATAGTTTTTACAACGTGGTTTAGTGATTTGTAATGACCAGCCGGTATATAATGCAGTTGATAGATTTCGTATCTGGTCAGTTTTGTATGTTTTCGTTCAACCTGGTATGTTAAGTCGCAAGACTTGGGGTTTTTAGGTTTTTTAAAGTTGCCATCATCCAATGAATCTTCAGGTGTTTTTCTCTTATTGGTTTTGTATATTACATTGTAAAAGCTGTTTGTATATATATTATCTCTACTAACGAAATTTTCCACTGTCCTTGTAAATTAATAGGATCCGGTAGTTTAGTGATGTAACTACCCATAGTGTTATTAGGGTAGATATCCATACTAGCGTCGCTAGGTAGCGTTAAATAGAATTCAGATTTTCTCGACATTTTCGGCTGTTACCCAAGAGTTCTGTGATTTAGGTAAACCGATAAACGATACAAAATATTCTAATTTCCCTTTACGTTTACGTTTCTTGAGTATGGAGTCTATCTTAAACAGTTTGGGCTCCACTGTTCGAATGAGCTGATCCGAGTAAAACAACCCGCTTATATGCTTGTCGTCCAAATCTTTCAGACGAAATAACACTGGTTTTCTGAAACTCAGAATAGAGGAAATGACAAATACTTCCGTTGAGAAATTAGGTTCATAACCTTTAGAAAATTCTGGTTTAAGCTTATTTATTCTTACAAAATCCCCAACACGAAATTTGACATCTTTTTTAGTAGGCTTATTACTCAATTCAGGTTTGTAAATGTTTTTGTAGACTTCCAGAACGTTAGATGGGGAAACATTATTGGGTGCCATTTTTATTACGGAGTGATAAGAGGCATTGTAGCCTTTAACTATGTCTGGCAAATGATCGATATATCTATGAGAATTGAAATGAGTCAACATTTTGAATATTCGATGTTTTAAAGTTTTAATTAATCTTTCTACAAAAGAACAGTGGAATTTTTCTGACGTCATAGAACCGTATTTGATTTTATTTTTCTTTAGAAGTTTTTGCGTACTTGAATTAATAAATTCTTTTCCTAAATCGGACCAGATGGCTTTAGGTTTGCTTTGTTCGATGATTATTTCGAGAGCTTTCGTAGCTTCGGCAGCGTGTTTTCTTTTCATGGGTACCACAAAAGCTTTTCGGGAAAAGCAATCAATGCCTACCATAAGGTATCTGTAGTTATCGTTGTACTTGGCGATTGACCCCAAGTCAGCTAGATCAACTTCGACTCTATCCGAGATGTTAAATACAGGGATTTTACGTCTTTTGAATTTATTTATAGCAGTTTTATGTAGTGTGTAAACGTCAGTGGCCTCTAGAAAGGCTTTGACATCGCTTCTCGAAATGTCAAGATGTTGAACCGCCCTGTACAAGGGGGCTAAACCCGTGAACCCTGACCTGTGTTTGCTGTTGAGATAGGTGTCCTTTAAGATTTCTTCTTTTTGGAGTTGCGATAGACCTCCCATACTGTGCCCTTGGTATTAAAAGGTTGTTTCTTTAATATTAAGGGGCTGGCTTTATTGTCAAAGGTTAATCTCTTCTTCGCTCTTAAATACGTTCGGGGTCGAAGCCTGTTTTTTAAGGGTACGGAGAGAGGCGATTTCTTGATTGATGAGGGTGATGCTGAGAGAGTCTTTGATTTACTTTTTGAAGGTAGAAAGTTTTGAACAAAAGGTTCAAATTCTGTCCATCCTGTAGGGGGAATCCCCATAAGCGAACGAGTTACCCCGTATTTGTTGAAGAGCATAGGTTGTATAGTAAAATATACTAGTTGAACTATATCAGAATCAGGGATCTTAAGGTCATTCATATAAAGAACCCCTGCATCATCCCAACGTATACTATGAGAGTTACTTGTCAAATGATCAAATATCTTTTTCGCTGCCCCCCTATATTTCAGTGGAAACATATTAATCCGTGTCGTGTTTATTCGATGGGCGGGGTTTGAACTGGGCTGTTCGATACTACTCGATGCCAACTTGGTATCGAGTTCTTCAGTCTTTCGATACCGGTATCGAGTACCGTTTTTGGGATCCGATACTGGTATCAAGTACTTTCGAAAAATCCGAAGCATCGAGTACTTTATCCCCCTATCTTTTACCCCTGGAATCGAAGGAACGTTTCTTTTTCAAACTTGCGGCCAATCATTTGCTTTATATTTTAACACATGAATGTTTCCCTCGTCGACATAGTTTAGTCTCTATACTCCATCCCTAGAGTAGACTGACGTCAGACGTAGCTTCTTCAACCATAGCCCATTCGATCGCTCACAAAACGACGCAACCTGCTCGTGCTATAGAATCCCGATCAAAGAATTGGAGTAACCGAAAATTAATATTAAGTTCTAAAGGAGGAGGTATGTTTTTTGGCCAGTTCCTTCGTCCTATTGATACAAATGACCTGAAATTTAAGTTAGACGCGTTTCGTCGTGTTTTATTATACTTAAAAGGATTCTAGCTTTCAGAAAATTTATGTGAATAGCGCTAACTAAACATAAATCACATCTTAAAAATTAGATTAAATAAATTTAAATTAAATGTTAAAATATTGCAGCACTGCTTTTCCAAGAAATAAAAACTAATTACAAAGCTTATTATAATTAAATACGCAAAATCTATCATAGGTGGCGATTTAAAAAAAAGTACTCGATACTTTAGGTATCGAGTATTTTTTTCTCCGATACCGATACCCGGTATCGAGTACAATATTCAGTACTCGATACCGGTATCGATACCAAAAATCTTCGATACTGCCAGCCCTAGTTTGAAGATGCTCTGGTACCTTTTCAAGGCTTCCTCGTAAAAAACCCATTTGGTTCTTTCATCTAAAGTGGGATTTGAGATAATTAGGTTCATCTCTTTATCCAACTCTGATAACACTGCATTGTTTTTGAAATATCATTGTTTGTTGCTATTAATTGACGGGGTGGTGGGTTAAGACTTTGTTCGTGTTGTTGTTGTTGCTGTTGTTCCAAAGGCACTAAGGTCATTTTATTAGCGTAAACTAACTGTTTATTCATTTTGCAAATAATCCGCCTAAAAGGCTCCAAATTACTGGAAAAAGGACGTTAAAAAAACCACTTCCGGTTTGTTTAGATAAAATAGCTCTTTTGTCTTTCCAATGAGTATTTTTGCAAGCGATTTTTCGAATATGTTTCTTATGCTTACACAGTTTATTATAAACGTCTGGTTTCAAATTGATGGCGCCTTGTAAAGCGTTATGACAACACTCGCTAATTGAATAAATAATTTCTCTATAAGAATTTTTAAGAATAGCTAATCTTTGTGGTTTTTTTAATTGCCCCAAAGCGGCTATTAAATTGATATTTTTAGCTGCTAAACTTTTTTTCTTTTTATTCAACGATGTTTTCTTGACCTTTCTTGGTGGTGACATCGTAAAGAATGATTGAATTTAGGAAATGTTGTTTAATTATATAGCTTTCTTCTTGGTAGTATAGATGACTATTTGTTCTCCCGGTAAAATATTTGTTCTAAACCTTAAATCGGAATGACATTTTTGGGTTAAATCGCAAAGTAAATACCCGTGCGGTTTTTCAGTCGCGTCCAAATAACATTCTACTATAAATTTAGAGTTGTTAGGTGCCAATTGTTTAGAAAGGGCCACTAATTGCATAAGATCTCTTACGGTTTTCATAAGAATCATGTAATGAGCGTTTAAGGAAGCTGTTCTCTAGTTTTTTTCAAATATATTTTGTAAAAAGTTAATTACGAATAATTTCCTATGATGTGATTTAGTAAATATTTAGTAAATATTTCGGATAAAATATTATTTTTATTTTCTAACATGAGATCATATAATACGATTAATGTTGCTTGAGTACCATCGTATATAGTTACGTCGGGTAAACCTTGACGCATAATTACACCCATTTCTTTTAATTCATCGTAACCATTCTGATATATAATATAATGCCAAACAACTAAATCAACTTTAGGTTGAAACATTTTATCCTTATTTTCTATTATACTTTTACATAAAACTGTTTTACCTGATCCCGAAAGACCAAAAATAATTAAGTTTCCAGGTGTAGTGAACGGTATCATGTCTAATACTTGAATGAAACAAATTTGTAATTATCATTCATACTTAAACACGATTAATTAAAACGCGCGCGCATGGGTCGCGACCCCCCACCCCTAAACGCGGTCGGACGCCCCCCCAACGGCTCGCGGGGGAAGCGCGGTAGGCCAGCATCACAAACGCGTTGACATCATCTTGCCTTTCACTATAGTATCTTCTATAAGCCTTTAACATGATCTGTCACTATTCGAGATGGTAAATACGGTTAAAGAAGCTTGTACTGATAACCAAAGAAGCTTGGATGAGCAAATAAAGAAATGCTGGGGGGAATTTTTCAAAAATCTCCTTAAAAGGAGATATACTGTGGTCCAATGACATGGCTTCGGACCAATTTGCCCGCGAAAATTTTTACCCTTGTACATGCTAACCATCTTGGGGACACGTGTGTGATCTCGAACACGCCCTGACCATAGTAAAAGGTATAAAAGGCCGAGGTTCAGACCCCAAAGACATCTCTTTTCTCTCAAGCCAGCCATGTCTCAACAAAACGAACCCATGGACCTTTCTTCAGCCAGGTAAGAAAAAACTTTTTTTAAACTTAGTTTTTTTAGAGAAGACCTAAAAAATCTTTCTCTATAGTTATGTGCATGGTGTAGACACCCCGTACTCCCCCTGTGAGTTTTCCGACTCACAGGGGACATCCCTTTCGGGGACTCCCGAACCCCCACAGCGGCGCCCTCACTGCGTCGTCGGACCACAGCGCCGGCCGCCCAGCCTATCACCGCCACTGACTAGCCCGTCACTCCCGCCTACCCCACCACCGACGCCCGAACCTCAACACTATTATCAACCTCTCCCGGCCATACACTATCCGTGGCAAGCCATGCCTCGGCCGGGAGAGGCTGACTTAAATGTCAATAGTGACTTGTAAGTGAACCTTTTATCTTTGGGGTAATATAACGCGAAATTATAATTTCTATTTATTCGTAGCCTCGTCTACCAAGTCCAGCTGTACCTGGCGGTACTTGCTGAGGTCATTGGGGATGCTGATTATTTAAATGACCTGCTGAATCAGGTTCGGCAGGTCATTTATAATCATTCGATCTTCATCCCTGATGAGTAAGAATTTTTAAATGGTTTTATTCCGTAAAAAATTTTAAACCAAATTTTATAATTTTTATTACAGCCTCCTAGCCTTTAACTGCCGAGGGTTCCGGTAAGCTAAATACATTTCTTATACATAATATTAACAAGTAATAACTAATTTTACTCTCTCTCTTCCTCAGTGTAACCCTCGAGCTAGGGCAGTTGGCCTTGTACCGCCGGGTGAGGTATCTGGAGGTCCAGCTGTACCTGGCGGTACTTGCTGAGGTCATTGGGATGCTGATTATTTAAATGACCTGCTGAATCAGGTTCGGCAGGTCATTTATAATCATTCGATCTTCATCCCTGATGAGTAAGTATTTTTAAAAGGTTTTATTCCGTAAAAAATTTTAAACCAAATTTTATAATTTTTATTACAGCCTCCTAGCCTTTAACCGCCGAGGGTTCCGGTAAGCTAAATACATTTCTTATACATAATATTAACAAGTAATAACTAATTTTACTCTCTCTCTTCCTCAGTGTAACCCTCGAGCTAGGGCAGTTGGCCTTGTACCGCCGGGTGAGGTATCTGGAGGTCCCGCCGCCTGCTGCACTAGTGTTCGAGAACTGGGATGACGTACTATTCCAAGGGTTCTCGGCTCTAGTGCAGATACTCAGCCGGCCGTGAGGCGGCGGGGGCTAAAAAAAATGTAAAAAAAATCTTTTTTTTTGTAAATTTTTTAAAAAAAATTTGTAAATTTTTTAAAAAAATAAATTTTGTTTTGGCTTTATATACTTCTCTTTATTTAAATTAAGCTTATATTTTTACCTTCAAAGTTTAGTTTATTTTTCTAAACTCTAATTTCATAGGCTTAAACAGTAGAAGAAAAAAAGATATGCTTAGTATTAGCTATTAGCTATATAAAATGGAACAGTTTTTACTTCAATTCAATTTATTTTAAACATAAAACTTATAAAATTAAATACAAATAAAATTAAAAATGAGTTAGTAAATGCATGCGTGTTTTTAAATAAGTTATTTGACCAGAAATTACAGAAAATAAATTATAATTATAAAAATAATTTTCAAGATTTTCTTCTTGTAGTACGGTGTTGAATTTCATGACGACCTGGTATGACGTTATAAAGTTGGTGAAATACCCCACTACAGCGTCGAATTTCTCAGGTTGGTCATCTAAGCAAGATATATGATCGGGGTCTCCGTATAAATTGTCATAAATATCATTCTAAATTTCTGTAATGATATCTGCCATGTGTGTAAACACAATTGCATGGTTATTTATCTTGACGAGATACTCCTTTACAGCTCCTGAAACGCGGTTCAATGCCGCTGTTTCCATACTGGTCAAAACAATAGAGTCCTCCTTTATTAAGTCTTTAATATGGCATGTGTTATGGTACGCCACAACTGTTGTCTTTTCATTAGGGGTATCGTTTAAAACGATTTCGAAATTGTTGGCTTCATGGGCGGCCGTCCAGCCCGCTAAAACGGGTAAGCACGGCATCAGCTTTTCCCAGGTTTCCGTAGAAATGGCGAAGCTTTTTACCGAGTGCTTTCGGCATAGACGAACCTCAGGATCCAGGGTTCCGTTCACGAATCCAGTTGTTAAGAACAACTCTTTAGATATATGGAATCTGCCGTTAATTTTACGTTCGTTAGTTACATCTATCTTCCTTTTGGGAGCTTCTTGATTTTCCATCTCGCAGGTTTAAGATCTTCTCGAATAATGATGCTTTACTCAATTGAATCAGGGGTTTTTATACCAAATTTCTTACGTAGCTATTGCGAAATATCTATTGTCCTTAACTGTTCCATTGTTAGACTGTAGGCGTATTTTTATGTCAAAGTTCTGAAACCACAGATTAAGGAATTCCAGCACCCCCAAAATCAATAAAATAAATAATACAATAAGTAGTTTTTGGGGATTAATCTCCAAGATCTGACGCATTCTCGACAGCCTTTGTGTACTTGACTCCTTAACAGCTGATGAGTAAATAAATTATAGAATAGTAAACCTGACCTATTTATCCTTAAATAGACCTGTCAATATTTGATTGATCGAAGAAATACTTCTTCATGTAATGTCGTAAAAACCCCACTAATTGAATGACTCATCATCTCTTTTGTTACAATCCTTTTGTTGAATTTAAAAATCTATTGACGACTCATCCTTTTGTTACCATCTGCCACCTGGATGTCAATCTTATGTCACCTATTGTTGATTGACTAACAATAGTAGACGTGTTTAAACACGTCCGGAAGGTCAACGTACCATTGGAAAATAGAAGCGTAGGTAACCCACCACCTCCCTCCCCCTGTTAATAAGCCTAGAGAAATTTAGTATAAAATAACGCGAGAAAAAATCAGAATATCGCATTCGTACTTTAGATCTCGTAACATCAAGATGGATCCCGAATCACTTCGCTGGAATTTGGATGAACTTGCTGTAAATAGGCCTTGGCCACTACCAGTACTATACAAGTTTTATTTTTTCCTATGTGCCTATTTACACATCGACCCTGCCAATGTACCATCAACTTTACCCACTTTTATTACGAATAAGGGGTTTAAATATAATTCAGACATTCCTTGATGTCATTGAATACATGAGAACCGTCCCTAGAACACCGGAAGACTGCGATACAATTGACCAACTAAACCACTTAAGTAACTTAATTCCTAGACCTTTAAATATTTCTTACGCCGAACGCATCGAAAGACGCCGGAATGAATTACTACCCACTAACCAGGAAGAATCTTTAATCAACGATTTCAACAATCCACAATACGATATAGAGATGGCGGCATTTTTGAATCAGGAATGTCAACAAAACGACCCCTTTGAGTACCTGTCTCTGAACTTCTCCGACTACCTAACCAGTGAACAGGAGTCTCTCGTGGACTAGGAAGAAGCCGAGGCCAATATGTACGATCAGTGGGGTGGCGGCTACCCCCTTCACCTATTCAGGATGTCCCTCATTGCGAAATCTTGGAACAGAGCGAAAAATTCTATGAACAGTTTAATATGTATGGTAGAGAAATAGTTCTAAACATCACTGATGATCCCGTTGACAGTATAAGTAGTATTACAGAGCACGTGTTAAATGAGTACAGAGCAACAGATTATGTCCAAATAACATTGAGAAGCTTAGGTATAAATTGCAGGTCTGAATTAGAATTATCCTTTAAAAGACTAGACCAAGTAGATCCCCCTATTCTCTTTGACCAACTAGCCGAACTGCTTTACGACGACGAAATTAAACATTTTTTTCAAGGTCCCATAAAAATAATATTCCATATAGTGAGAATTCCCGAAGGATACGGCCGATCAAGTCGTCGTCATCTTAAACCCTTCGGTATTTTCTCTAAAGATAGGCGTGGAATACGTCGGATTATGAGTACCGATAATCTCTGCTTGGCCCGAAGTCTTTGTGTAGCTATTTCGCATCGTGACTACATGAACAATGAAAACAACAAAGAGTTAAAAGTTCATTACAAGAGCATATCCAGAATAGGTCCCCTCAACAAAATGCCAAAAACAGCCGCTTTAGAGCTATGTCGTAAGGCAGGAGTCGCCCTAGACGAATGCGGGACCCCCGACTCGTTCCAGAAATTTAAACTATACTTATCGGGTTACTCCATCTTTGTCTATAAATTCGAAAATAGGGTACCCATTTTAATATTAGGCGAAAACAACCCTACAGACACCAGACCCCGCCTCTTTCTACTTAACGAAAATAATCACTACAACGTTATTACCAATTTAAAGCCTCTTTTTAGTCACGAGTACTTTTGCGAGAAGTGTCTCACTCCCTACTGGCGTATTCAATCTCATAAATGCAACGACTGGTGCTTTAAATGTATGCGTCCAACGGTTTGTCACGGTAGTGAAAAAACATGTGGGTCATGCTTGCGAAAATTCTGGGGCGACGACTGTTATAACAGTCATTTGATCCCCGCAGGTAACAAAAAACCTCTTTGTGAGAGGCTCTACTTTTGTAAAAACTGTTTTAAAACAATAGATTTCGGAAACCGCAAGACTAAACACACTTGTGGAGAAATGTATTGTCAAGTATGTGGAAAACATCAACCCAGCGATCATTTATGCTACATTCAAGTGATTAAGGATAAAACCCCAGCGCTATCCCCTCGAAAAAACCTCGTCGTAATATACCTGAACTAATGTATGTTTTCTTTGATGTGGAATGCATACAGACGAAAATATGCCAGGAGAAGTTGGGGGCGTATGAACATCAAGCCATCTTATGCGTTAGCATCTCAGTTTGCGAAGATTGTATAGAAGAACAATCCCTAGATTTTAATTGCATCAAATGCAACCAATTTGGACCTCGCAAACAACGTTTCACTGGTGGAAAACCCATAGCTGCGTTCCTAGACTACTTAGTCAGCTTATTCGACGTGAAAAAAGTTATCGTACTGTCCCATTTTGGTAGCAATTACGACAATCAACTATTAATTAGGGAAATAATTAACCGAGACGAGAAATTTGTCCCCGAAACTCTGAAAATTAACGGTACGCGCATTTTAGAGATGAAGCTCTCTAATCTATTATTCCTCGATTCGTACAATTTTATCCCCGTAGCTTTATCTAAGTTCCCCGCCACTTTCGGCCTCCCTAACGCCGCCAAGGGGTACTTTCCCCATTTTCTTTTCAACGTAGTTGATCACGCGTTCGATATTGACAGACAGGAGGAGACAAACTACGTGTTAGAAAATACTTTACCCCCCCCACAGAAGCTTACGGGTGCCAGTACTTTACCAGGAAAAACTTGGACTCCTTTATGAAATGGCATACCTCAGAAGTCAGTAAGGGCAAAGGCTTTAATTTTTTAAATGAGCTTTATTATTATTGCGAAAACGACACTCTACTCCTATTTTTATGATGTTTAACTTTTCGGTCCCTCCTACTAAAAGTTACGAGCGTAGACCCATTTAATTGCGGCTCAGTTACCCTCCCAGGGGTCTGTTCCTATGTGTATCGAAAAAATTATCTCAAATCGAACACCATTAGCATCATCCCAACAAACTATTACAGACTTGGTGAGAACCAGTCTTTAGGCGCCATTGAATGGCTTGAATGGACTGCTCATGAGAGAAATATGCCTATTCAATCCTCGTTCAGAGGCAAAGAGGTTAAAATCCAAACCCTAAAGGTAGATGGCTATTGTTCAAACAACAAGAAGTGTTCGAATATATGGGATGCTATTATCATGGATGCAAAATACACTTTCCCATCAATAGAAACAAGATGTTACATGGTGACCCTATTGAAACGTTAAACACAAGATACACGAGAACTGAGAAGAAAATTAGCAAACTAGAAGCCCTGGGATATACAGTCAATGTCAAATGGGAATGTGAATGGCAACAAGACAAAACAAATAACCCCGAAATTAATGAATTTTGAAAACGGAACGACATCCGCGTTAAAACATCCAAAAGACTGAACCCTCGCGACGCTTTCTTCGGCGGACGCTGCGGTGCTAACAAACTGTATCATAAAACAACGGGTACAGAAAAAATGCACTACGTGGATTTCACTAACTTGTACCCTTTCGTCAACAAAACGGGAAAAATTCCTGTCGGACACCCTAAAATTATTTTGGATAATTTCCCCGACATCTTCTCATTCGATGGGCTTCTCAAATGCGACGTACTTCCGGCTCAAAACCTGATACATCCGGTTTTGCCAGCTAGGATAAACGGGAAGTTAACCTTTCCCCTTTGTTACACCTGTTGCAAAACTCAATTCCAGGGGGACTGCACACACACACACCTAATCAAAGAGAACTGCGGGTTACCTGGGTAACAGATGAACTAAGATACGCCGTAGAACGAGGATACAAAATAACACACATGTATGAAGCCTGGGCATACAAAATAACCCAATACGATCCCGAGACCAAACAAGGTGGTCTTTTTAAAGATTATGTAAACGCCTTCCTCGAGTATAAAACTCTGGCTAGCGGCTTCCCTGCTGAATGCGTCACTCAGGAGGATAAAGAAAACTACGTCAAAAATTACAAAGAAGTTGAAGGGATCGATTTAGACATCGATAAAATTGAAAAGAATGAAGGGTTCAGATGCCTGAGTAAGCTAATGTTGAACTCTTTTTGGGGAAAGTTTGGACAAAACACGAGACACCTCAACAGATATAATAAAAGACGCCAAAACCCTATACGAGCTACTGCTTAACCCAGACAAAGAGGTTAAAAGTCTATTGACTTTAAACGATGATACCATCTTAGTCAAATCAGAAGATATTGCAGAAAACGAGATCGCTCACAAGCATACAAACGTGGTTATAGCATGCTATACTACGACTATGGCACACCTTCACCTCTTAAAACATCTCGAAATGGTGGGAGACCTATGTTTTTATATGGATACGGACAGCCTTATCTACCTCTCGCCAGATGGAGTCCCTATACTTCCTACAGGAGATTATCTTGGTGAGTTAAAGAATGAGTTAGAACCATACGGCAAAGACGCCTATATTTGTGAGTTTGGAAGCGCTGGTGCGAAAAATTATTCGATGAATATTTACGACCCCGCAACAGAAAAGATCACTAACATAATTAAAGTTAAAGGATTTTATTTAAATTCGTCTACTAAGAACCACGTAAATTTCGATATAATGAAAAAGTTGTTAGGTGTAAACAACGATGGTAAACCAGAAATGAACTCTGTACAAGTACCGATTGGCCCCCAAATCCGACGTTTACCTAATCACACTTTAATTACCATTGATCAAACTAAAACGTATCAAGTCGTCGTCGATAAAGTAAGAGTTTTCCCAGACTACACCACAGCCCCTTATGGGTATCTTAAGTAAATTTGTAAAATTAATTTGTATTTATAATTTTTGTATTTTTAATTAATTGGGGTTTTGTCTGCAGACATTTTTTTCCAAATATATGTTTTTTTTTAATTTTCAATGTTTCTTTTATATGTTAATTGTGATTAGTTTTATTACGATTAGAATAAATTTGTCAATAATAATTTTCACTTTATATTATGGTCTTTATTCCTACAAAACCATCTTTTGTTATAAGCCTATACAATCAATCAATCAAATATTGACAGGTAAAGTGAGGAGAACGGGAAAACCCGCCCCCTCGACCTTGAGTGGCCGCCATCTTGAAATACTCCATACTGGCTGCACACTCTCTTTTTAGGTTCAAGTTTTAATTGAAATGCAAGGCATCTAACTGACTGTTCTGTCCTCGTAGAAAATGTTGTTGAAAATGAACATTTACACCAAAAAAAACTTCTGGGCCAAATGTCTATTTGCAAGCTGAACAGTTTTATAAGATTAGTTTCTACTTCTTTTACTAATGGGCGGTAGCTGACATCTTGAGTTTGGTTGAACATTATCAGTGTAGATTCTACTTTTTGAATGCTAGGCGCTGAAGTAAATAAGAGTTGTTTGACGTTTGTTTGTAATCAATGATCTCGGAATTTTTACGTTTCTAGCAGCAATACCCCAAAAATGTCTTTCGATTGAAACCAAACATTGTTTAAGTTTAGTGAGTAAAACATTCGTTATGGATGTAAAAAGATTGAGTAAATTTCCGAGTTTCGGAGTGTTCCATTTTAGGCAAATGATGACATATTTTCTATTCGAGTTTTCTCAATAATTTTTGGGCCTAACCTGGCGTTTAAAGTGTTTAATTTGAAGAGAAATATCCGAAGTTTTCAATGGAATCGTTTTCGTAAGCCTATGTTTTCCCCATTGCCGTGAAATCTTATTTCCCGAGACCCATGGGAGAACTTTCCCTTCATTTTGGAAAAAATAAATTTTGCAAAATATGAGGTTGTCTGATTATGCATGTATCGTCTCTGGAATTTATGATAGAGTCTTGAGGCCGTGTGTTATGGATAGAGGGATGTTCATTCTTCCAAATGAGCCTCTAAAATATTCATTTGAAGCTCTCAAACTTAAGTTATGACGATTTTAAGAAAAGTGTTCCAAATTAGAGCTGTTCCAAATTAGGGCAGCTGACCCTAGTTATAGCATTACGGTTGCCACAAAAAGGTTAATTGTAAAATATTTTCCCATGTTATTTCTATGGAAAAATTTCGAGTTTTTCGTTTATATTTATTGAAGTGAAAACCACCCTTAGAAACTTTATTTTTTCATAAAATAAACTATTAAATGGATCTCTTTGAACTTTTAACATACAATGAGGGCCCGAATTGTAGTTCTTTGGAATTCTTTCAAAACAGTTAATACGATACAAAAAAAGTTATATCCAATCAATAACTGTTCCTTATACATAAAAACCAGTATGAAGTTTGGTTTCCCAACTTGTTTCCTTTAGCTCAAAGACCTTTTCCAAAACGTTTGTTCATTGGTGGAATACCCAGAATTTACGCCAACTTCTACCGAAAAATATCAAACACGTTCTGTCAAACTGAACGGCAATTCCGTCATGCAATTGGCGTGAAATATTTCGGTCGAACTTCCTTGCACTGTATTTCGTTCTGATTTTTCCGCCCAGTAAGATCTAAGGTTTAAGCAATCGAAACTTTAATTACCGATATGCTAGCTATTTTTCCTAATATTGAACCATCATTACCAAAGCCATTATTGCAAATTTTTGACAGTAAATAGAGATTATATCCGTGTCTCTAAATTAAGGGCCATTTTAAGTCAACTTTTTCCAAGCTCTTTGCCTTTGGCCTTTCCTTTCGAGCTTTTGACGAAATCGAAAAGCCGCAACACGGATCGTTTTCAAACAAGCATCAAATGAATAAAATTGACTAAAGAGGGCGTAACTCAATTACTTTCACTTTAGAAAATGAGAAACAAATATCTTAACTCTTTTAGATATCCGTTTCTCGAACTGAATTTGAAGCATGTTTGAAAACCATCTACATTTTGTGTTCCTGCCTTTGACTGAACATTGCATTTGACGCAAAGACTTTCTTTCTTATCAAAAAGTCTTGATTGTAAACGGGCCTTTAGAAATGAACATTTTAACTTCATGGCGTCGTAACGCTGTCGAGTTTTAAGGTTTTGATATCGCAAATGTGCGTGCGAAACAAAGCGGACCCTAAAATGACTTTAATAACACTCCGTGATTGCTTCTCGTATATGACATCATTTCAAAAAGTAATTATTCCAACTTGCCGTCGAGGGGCAAGCCACTCAGCGTAATCAGTGAACAAGTCTGCTCCCTCGTTATTTTTTACAAAAATGATAACGCCTAATTTTTAAAGCCTACTCTTGACAGCGCTAGAATTATAACGCGCTATGCTTTAATAGGTGGAGCGGTAATCTGAGAGTGACGAGCTCCTCGTTTGGCGCTGTTAATCCAAGTCTCTTTTCGTGACTAGAAATGAACGTTTTAACTAACTGTTGTCGAAACACTACTAAGGATAATGATAACAGTAAAATAAGCAGTTTTAATTGGACTCTTCAGTCGATTCCGGCGGTAAAACTCGTTTTGATTTCTCCTGGTGAGGCCAGGCTGTAGATTCATTTTACGTATTCAAGTTTAGCATAAATTTGCTGTTCGACAAGGGGCTTCTATTTGCTTAAAATATGGAAGAAGAGGTCTATAACGTAAGCGTATTCAGTTTCTTTGAAAAGGTAAGTTATTAATATCTGCAAACGTTTTAGTTGTGAATATTGTACAGATAGTGTTCGTTGTGACGTTAACTTGACGCTGTAAGATTGTAGAAATAGTGCATCGGAGATTTTTGAGTTTGAAGAAATTGCGCATTGAGATTCCGCGTTCCAGACTATAGTTGTGAATTTTATGATAGCGTATTAATTTTAATCCCCTTAATTGAATGAAATTTAAATTTTTAAAATAAGATTTAATTGTATAACAAATTTTAATTTCCTAGCCGCTTTGGGATTTACCTAAATACTCTGTCCAAAGAATGGTTTATTACGTATTTGAAAATAATAAACATCTCCGGTAAAGTATGCCAGGTAACCGTTAACCAAGAGCAAATGGAAGTGGAGTACAATTCTCAGCTGTTAATAATTGCCTCGAATACGCGTCTAAGCAAAAACAAATTTAAACTTTTCCGTGCAATCTAAGAAATTACCGTAAAATTTACGGAAGCAAAACGATACCGAAAAACGCTACTAACAGGAATTAAATTCACCGCTTTAACGTATTTAAGTCTATGATTAAATGATATTAATTATTATTGAATAATTGACGTTAAATTAACGGTTTGTTGCTTATGAAATTTAAGGTTACGTCTTCTCAAAAATAAATAGTTAATACGCACTCATTATTTATAATGGCTGTGTTGCTGTTATTTATTATAGTTGTCGTTGGCCCTTCAATCGGTTGTTGTAATCAAATCTTAGCGGTATGGTCCCATTTCTCCCAATTCTGTGTTTCCCGAAATACATTTTTATCCCAAACTTTCCGATTCCCAGTTCTCCCAATCTTATATTTCCCAATCGGAATTTTTATCCCAAACTATTCAATTCTCATTTCTCCCAATCGAATGGTTTCGTCTAATATTTTATGCTGCAAAGGGCTGCTTTCAAAACGACTTTGATTATTTTTAATGCGATTAGGCAAATTATTAGAGTATTTTTTCGACTTTTTTAATATTACCTTATATATAAGCTTTGGTTGAGTTAGAGGTTCATTCGTTTATTGAAATGGAAGACGATTGGATACAAACCTCTAGGTTAGGTTAGGTTAGGTTAGGTTAGATTAGATTAGGTTAGGTTAGGTTAGATTAGGATAGGTTAGATTAGGTTAGGTTAGTAATATTTTATAAATCATTTAACAATGTTACGCGTTTTCCAAAATATTGACGTTTAGCTTCATTGACTTCTCCAATAATATGCCTTTTCCAAAACGTTACTGTTAGGTTAGGTTGGGTTAGGTTAAATAATTATTCCTACCAATTAATGTGAAGTGTTATTCTAAATGTATTATATTTTTCTGCTAGATCCACGAGAAAGTTCGTGCACAAATTATCACGGTGGCAGAAGGAACAGATCGTGAAGATCATATACGGGAAGCAGGGAAGCATTGCCTTCCCATTATTCAGCGAAGTCATCCTTTTACAGAAGTCGACATCTGGTTCATCCAGTCAATCCTTTAACGCTCAAAGAGATCGACTTATCTGGCCTAATTAATCTGACTTTTAACATATGTTTTATGCTGAATTGGGACAAAAGAAATTGGGAGAAAAGACATAGTGTTGGGTCAAATGGGATTGGGAGATATGGGAATTGGGAGAAACGGTTTGGGTTAAATGGGAGTAAATCGTTTTTAGCTACGAAAGATACTTCAGGTTATGATCCGCGAGTGTGTTTGTTTGTGGATTGTGTGTGGAGGCTGGAAAAACGAAAAGATTTTTTTTAGCTAGGCATGGTAAGAACTTAAGAACTTAAAGTACCCCAACTGTTGTGACACCTCGAATATTAACGTAGCGAGTTTGAAAACCAGAATAATGTATTACATTAGCTCATACGAAACTAACACGCTCCCCCCACCCTCAACCAAACGTAGCTAATACGGAAACTTTTTACGTGACTTGTCTTCATAACGGTTTCTATTTTACCCTCACTTGTAAAAAAATTCTACGTTATCTCTATGGAAAAATTTAGTGTTTCTCACCAAAAAGTCGGATTCTTTTCATGGATTCTAAAACCACCCTTAGCAAACTTGATTTTCGATGAAATTTGGTCAAGGTTTATAGTTTGGTACTCCCCCTTGGTTTTGCTCTTGGTGTTGTAAAAGTCGCTTTCCTAATTGAGTTTATATTTTAAGGTACATACACGTGAATGATATTTATGGAGATTTCATGAAGGTTTGTCACTACAAATAAAACATTTTAGCCCTAAGTGTGAAATAAGTGCCCCCGACCCTCCGTTTCATTGTGTGCCAAGCAAGCCTAATCCAGATAAGAGAGGAAAATTTGAAAATTTGCGCATCTCCCGCTACGCAGGCTGTCTTTAACTTCCGGAAAATCTCGCTACGAGAATATGTAACCAGAGCGCGCTATTGATGTCGAAATTGCAACAATTAACGCCTTGACTAAAAAACTTAGCGCTCAAATATTGCACTTACGTGTGAATTGAAAAATCATATTCTCACTTCGCTGATTGATTAGGCTTTAAAAAGAGCTTGAAGGGTTGAAAGGAGGAACTGGGTAAACTTAAAAGCGATGTCCACCGACTGCACTAGAACATTAAGTGTCCGTCACTGGGAAAACGTGTGCAACACTCGCCCTGAGTCGCGTTTTCCACTGATCTCAAAAACTGCCAGAGAATTGCTCTTTCTTGCTCTGAAAAATTCGACGGAGCGATGGTCCTCAAGTGTTTTTACGTTCTTTTATAATAAGCTAATTGGACCAAGTCATCTTGCGACTTATGGCCACTTATCTAACGCCTTTAAAATGCATAGATGGGTGGTGGCTAGCCCCTATGCCACAGCTAACCGACAGCGCCCTATACTAACTATTACCGTTAGTTAGGTTTCTTTCACTCTTAACTAATTAAGAATGAGAAACAACAACCACGATGATACTGCTTTGAGTAGTTCGTTAGCGACCCCTAGCGATGAGTAATACAAAACAATTTGATCCGCAAAGTTTAAATAAGTCAAATACGTAACATGTGAGACGTAGTAGCGTGTTAGATCGTGTTCCGCTGACGAAACGTTCTCCGCCAAAACTCGTCGAGGGCGGTGAAATCTTCTCAACCTGCAGAGAGCACTATAGTTTTCTTGACAAGGCCAATTTAAAATGGATGGTCGAGCATTGCTAGGAAATTCAGAGTGAAAATGGTCGACAATACATTTCAGGCAACATGATAATCGTTTAAAAGCAAGGCGTTATTTTTCATTAACCTTTTTTCATTTCACTGTATAATTTTGAAGCGAATGTGTTCAACTTGTTTCAACCCTTCATGCTCCCATTAAGGGCCAACTACAAACTGTTTTCCTGATACGCATTTCCAGAATGGGGACCTGACAGCAATTCCAATCAGTTTCGAATTAGCAATGCAAAAATTTAAGTACACAACATTGACGGTGCCATTCACGTACGCCCATCAAAGATTACTGTCTGCCAAAAATCTGACTTTCAACGTTGCTCCAGTCGGAGCCTTCGAAGATTTAAAAACTATTTCCGTTGGTGTAAGTATAGAGAGTACGACGTAATTAACCGTAATTTTAAAAAGTTTAAGGGTAAATTACGTAAATTACCACGGTAATAAGCCTGTTGTAATATAAAATACCATAAATTACGGTTATTTTTGTTATTCCATAATTTTAATAGCTAACTTACAGGTAATTTTGCTAGGTGTGGTTATGTAAGCGGACCTTGCTTTGCACTGATGATCTGTACGTGTGTTTGTTTGCGTGTTTGTGGCCGGGGTACGCCAGGAACAAGTGAGGCTAGATACCGATTAAGCAAAGAATTTCGATAAAAAAAATTACATTGGGGCTTTTGTTTGCGGGCCCGGCTCTTGGGAGTATTAGTAAACCACATTGGTATCGTCAAAGAATTCACCCTTTTATATCGGGGCAACCCTCCAATTTGGTTTAATTTGATGGACGGCTGTAGCGAAGCCCATTTGTTGAAAGCGTTTCAAATTAAAAAATTTTTATCTTTACTCCGGTGTTTGGGGTTAACGCGGGGAGGGGGATAGGGAATGCAGGCAAGGTAGCTAGAGTGAAAGATTCATTTTTAGGCGGAAAGGGCACTATGAGTGAAGGCTAGGCTACGTATGTTGGGTAGACGAAAAGACCTTTTCAGCTAAGTGTGGTAAGACCTTATTGTACCTCAACCGAATATTACCTAAACGAGTTAAAAAACACGAATACTGTACTAAATAAGCTCATACGAAACCAACACGCCCACCCCACTCCCAACCACACCTAGCTGATATGTAAATGTTTTTTCGTGACTTGTTAAAAATTAGGGTAATTTCAGATCTCTAAGTGTAAGCTAAGTTTGTGAACTAGCTTTACATGATTAGCATTGCAATTGTGGGTGTCAGAATTAAATGCGAAGAACAACACCCTTTGTTTATCTTAATTACTTAACTTTAATTCATGAAATAAGCATATCATTTAGTTTGTGGGCCGCTAGGATCCTCCAGCTATCGGGTGATGTAACCAAAAATCTGATAAGACTTCATAAAAGTCTTATCAGACTTTTGGTGTAACATGATTACACGGCGATTTCGAAATCGTTCCCTACATGTAAGCTATGACCAAACGTAAGGTAAAAATTAGAGTTATGAAATATCTAACTACTCCAGCCAATCAGATTTAGTTGTCGAGGAACGAGTTTCAATTTTGGGAAAGCATTTTCCTTCAGTTCCAATTATCTGCAGTTCGTGTAAAATCTTTCTTTCAAATTAATGATGTAGAATGGAGTGTATATAAAATATGGTCTTCGTGTAAATATGTAGAGTTTTGTCTTCGTGTAAATATGTAGAGTTTTGTCTTCGTGTAAATATGTAGAGTTTTGTCTTCCTGTAAATATGTAGAATGTATATCTTTAAGTATTTGAAGTGTATTGAAGAACTCTGTTGTTAGTGCCGGTGATGTTAAGGTTAATCCCTTTGCTTCAGAGCCATCTATTTATTTACAAAGCAATTCTTAATCGTTGCTTCTCTGAAAACACTTTTTTTTCAGATTTGGAGCGGGTTGCTTTGCGTCATGGGAGTCTTAACGATGGTTGACATCATTCACAAGCGAGTCAAGGGAATTCCAGGATCAATGATGTCCTTCGCTGCTCAGAAACTCTTTCTTTATTTCGGAGCCATTTTGGGAAAAGGTAGAGTCTCCAGAGTTAAACAATTGACCAAGAAAAATATTCGCCTATTTGTTATTTTTACCGCAATACACACCGTCTCGATAGGCTCAAAAGTGTGGACCTTCTTGATTCGTCAGAATATGCGGGAAACTTAGTAGATAATTTTATACTAATAACTCTATGACAAGTTGGCCGTCAAAAACATTTTCCGACCAGGCAGGGAAATTAGGTTTTATGTATTTTTCTGAATAAAGCAGAAGGGTCACGACTCTTTTCGTAGGATTATAATATACTCATGAGTGTTGTAGAGCTGTAAGCCGGTGTGACCGAGGCTTAGCCTCATACTTGAAACTGGTAATTAACAACTTAAATAACAATATAAAAGGTGCTAAGCCTTAACTGCGTTGCTGATAACAACGAGGACTCTAAGCAAACGACAACTAAATATTATAAAATGAAAACTTCGTAGTTTAAGGATTTCAAGTAGAATCGAGAATAATATGAACCGAACCGAACTGATTTCAATACAAAAATCCAGTACTACTGAGGGAAAACAACTTACAGGCGGATTTTTTTTCTTGGTCGTTTTATCCTGCCGGGCCGGGTCGGGCTTTTCAAATTTTAGAAATTAAGGGGCAGTTAGTTACAAAATTTTAAAGCGCGCGCCCTGATTCCTATGCCAAGCAGAGCCGCGGTGGTCTAGTGTGACGTCACACAAGCGAATTGTTTGAGAGAGAAAAAATTTCGAAGGGAGCGTAAGCCCACCCCCCCTTGCCTGTCTCGCACCGTCGCACGCGTATACACAAAACACGAAAGATGCCGTATAAATCTATAAAGTTTGCATGCCATCTATGATGGACGCGCAAAGTTAAAAATACATCCAATCAAAAGAAAAGAAAAAAATAACCCTTTATATCCATTTTCCGTAAATTAGTGGATAAACGATTATTTATAAACGAAGTTGTGGATATAGTAAGATTTAACACAAAAGTTTCGAGAGTAATGGCGTTCATAACATGGAGACATAATGCGGAGTTCTAAAAAAAAGCGCCCTTGTACTTTAAAGCAACTATTAAACGCGGAATAGCTAAGGTAGTGAAATACAACTTTTTCGAACTTTCTTAAACTATCAATGCGGTATTGAATTTGCGAACACGTTTGCTTCGATTTGCAAACTGCGAACGCGGTCCCCTTTGTTGTTAGAATGCAGCACACAGACACAGACACACCTACACGTCCAGTACAGTGAAGTAAATGAACAGTGCTTTCAACCACTCAGTCTTTTTCAATTGGTTTGTGTCGGTGCAGGCTTCGACATTCCTCCGTCACTGGCGATTCGCTTCAGCGTTGGAGTTTACTTCTTGATAGTAGTGGTCTTCGTCAATTTATTCAACGGAGTCTTGAAAGCCAATTTCTCGTCTCAGAAAATAGAGAACATTAACGGAATTCCTGATTTATTGAAAGTACCCGACGTCAAAGTTTCAATTTCAAACTTAATAGAAGATTGTGTTAAACAATCGGTGGAGATTTTTGTACACTTTAATCTCATTCCTAAAGTCCATTAATAAAATTTTAATTCTAACAGACTGACGATGACATGAAAACTCTCTGGCATCAGCGAGCAGAACGCTTTGAAACGGGAGACCTACAGTCAGGAAAGGACATATGGTTTGCAAATATAATTTTTTTCCAGATGGCCTTTATGATGCACTTCGATGACGCAATGCTGAAACTATCGCATTATCATCTTGGTTCGGCCAAGTACTTGGAACAACCGCTAATGCTCCCAGTTGACAATGAAACAATGAATCCGAAAGCTCTGAAGAACATCAACCAAAGGTTCGTTAACTTTCTTGATGCACGAATAGTCTGCGTTTTCGTGCTACTTGAGTCTTCTTCAATAATTCTATGCCTCAACTGGCGTTCACGCGCATTGTCTAATAAAGCTGGAAAAAATGCTAATTATTATACAACTCCTCTCGAGCGCGTAATGGCGAGTTCAAGAGCTTCGTATTGCGTTACGTTATTGCTCGCGGAACCGATGCGTAGTGAAATCCACCCGAATTCATTTAGTAACTCGCGTATTTTATTCGAAATCGGTATAATTATCGTCAACTCTTCATAGTGTCACTTGAAATCTTTGGGGAATATCATTTTTCAAGTTTCGGCCAAAAGTGTCGTGTGTACCTTGACACTATCAAATAAAGTCAGCATTAATCACGCGGACAAATTTTGCAACCTGATTTAAGCTACTGAATTGAAAAATTAAAGTATCTCACCCATTTACGATTGCAGATTGCGGACTTTCGTGGAAACCGACCAAATCACAGCATTTCACCGCGTGTTCGAAAGAGACTTTCACTTCGAATTGGAACCTCAACATTCGTGGGCTGAGAATGAAGTCCACGTACTCGGGTTCAACGACATTGAAGCCAAGTTCCGATTGTGGGCGGCAATGCTTGGAGTCGCTTCTTTCTTCTTCACCGTCGAGCTACTGACAAGATTCCAGTTTCGAGAACCACTGCACATCACTAGGATCAAACGAGGATTGTTGGGAATGTAATCCCTCGCAACGGAACTTTAAACCAGAAACTGATTTAAAACGATTTTGACCCGAACAAAAACATGGCTAAGAGTCGGTTCAGACTAGTATTTATTTGCATAAAGCATAGGTATCTTCATGGTTAAATGACACATCAAAATTGTACACCACCCGTAAGCAAAGATTACAAATTTTAAGACTTGGAGCGAGGCCGCATTCGACCGAATTCAGTTTAGCATACACAATAGCAGACGACGGTAACTGCGAACTAGCACAAAGCCTACTTTGAGGGAGTGAATAAGCCTAATAGAGCAACGCCGATTGAACGGCCAATCATGGCGAAACTCTGATGCCTCGCGACTTCTGGCCACTTTCAAACTTTGCCCTCATCCACGTTTGGTGATACTAAGCTAGGGTCTACTTCATTTATTGTCGTTTGCGAATGAAACCAAGTTTATTTAATTAAGTTAAGCTAAAGTTACTATAATAGCGTGTAAATAGCTAACGCAATCTTCGGCAAATACTCAACTGACCAAAGTTCAGAGTGAAACAAAATAGAAGTTCTTACAATAATTGTAACTGTAAACAAATTCTTCTGTTGGCGAATGAAAGCAGTCTTTTTCAAAATTTCCAAAAATTTGCATGATCTAGTGAGGGTGCGTCCAATTAGGGAATCCAAAGTTAATAGTATATACTACTTAAATTACTTAGAATATTGGAATTACTAATATTTTTGTAAAACCGCGATGACTCTTAAATCGAATATACGCGTATGAATTTGTTAACGAGATATATAAATTACTACAAAGATATTTACTGATGTATTCTAAGAAATAAATGGAAAATAAATAATTACTAAATGTATTTGTGGGAAAATAAATAATTACTAAATGTATTTGTGGGAAAATAAATAATTACTAAATGTATTTGTGAGAAAATAAATAATTACTAAATGTATTTGTGGGGAAATAAATAATTACTAAATGTATTTGTGGGAAAATAAATAATTACTAAATGTATTTGTGGGAAAATAAATAATTACTAAATGTATTTGTGGGAAAATAAATAATTACTAAATGTATTTGTGGGCAAATAAATAATTATTAAATGTATTTGTGAGAAAATAAATAATTACTAAATGTATTTGTGGGGAAATAAATAATTACTAAATGTATTTGTGGGGAAATAAATAATTACTAAATGTATTTGTGGGAAAATAAATAATTACTAAATGTATTTGTGGGGAAATAAATAATTACTAAATGTATTTGTGGGGAAATAAATAATTACTAAATGTATTTGTGGGGAAATAAATAATTACTAAATGTATTTGTGGGAAAATAAATAATTACTAAATGTATTTGTGGGAAAATAAATAATTACTAAATGTATTTGTGGGAAAATAAATAATTACTAAATGTATTTGTGGGCAAATAAATAATTATTAAATGTATTTGTGAGAAAATAAATAATTACTAAATGTATTTGTGGGGAAATAAATAATTACTAAATGTATTTGTGGGGAAATAAATAATTACTAAATGTATTTGTGGGAAAATAAATAATTACTAAATGTATTTGTGGGAAAATAAATAATTACTAAATGTATTTGTGGGCAAATAAATAATTATTAAATGTATTTGTGAGAAAATAAAGACAACCAAAAATAATTCTCGGTTTTTGATACTGTTTAAATTTATTTAAGCAAAGTAAACTTTTATAACGGGTTAAAATTTAATTGACAAAGAGGAAACAACATATTAATTATTGCATTTTTTCAATGCTGAACGTTGAATTATAAAAAGACGGGCTCCACTACGACGGGGAATGGCGCTGCGCGTAATACCGAAATGGCCTATTCACATCTTGGTTATTAGTTTTAAAATAAAAATAAAGACGCTTCGGCTGCTCCGAATTAAGAAAGTAAAGATTTTGAATTGCATTTTTGAATGAAATCAACGCTGTCCCATGAAAAGGACAAGGGTCTGTTTTTCTTAGAGATAAAAAAGTTGGTTGACTGTTTGGCGGGTGCCACATTTTGATTCGGCACCGGCCTTCCACATGACAGATTATGTAACACTCGTTTTAAAGTTGGGTAGACTGCCAACCGACTAATCGGTCCGAAGCCGTTGCGCTGCAGGAGCAACCTCGTCGGTTAATCTCCGATCTTGCTTGAGTGCGAATCTAACTAATTAGAGTGGTGATAATCTTGGTAGCTAGTATTCCCTTCATATTTGCCTTTAACCTTCTATTAAATGTTGTTTCTGACAATCACGTAATCAAAATGACATCCAAGTTGTATCGCTCTTAGTAAGCCATGAGCTCGTCCCCTTACTTTCGTATGGAAAACTACCATGAGTCCTCTTCTTTTACAGTTTGAGTAGGAAAGTTTTCTTTGGAGTTTTTGGGCAATTCATGGCGTTACAATACCCCCGCCTAAGGGTGCCGATATTTAGTTAAAGGCATCAAAGAGGTGAAATCGAATTGAACAATACAAAACCCAAAAAATATGCAATACATATTCGTTACACGTAAGGCGGTATTACACAAATATGAATGCTGAATCAGCGGAACTTAAAACTATACAAATGTTTATAGAGTATACAATGAAAATTTAGAACGAGAAACCACACCTAAGCCGGATAACGAGCTATGGGTTTTGGGTTACGTTTGGGTTTTGTCAGAGCGATTGACTCGGGAACAGTGGCGTCGCCAGGGTCTCGAATTTGGGAGTGCTTAAGCCCTCCCTAAAGTACTGTTACGAATTTTTCAAAACACATCACTTTTATCACGGCACCCTCTTGTCTATAAGGCGAATATTATAGTAATAAAATAAGGAAAAGTAATTAAGGACTGAACGCATGTTTTATCACAAAAGCTTCCGCATCACACAAATTAATTTTATTACTGTTAAAATGTTTGAATATAACTTGACATTGACTATATCAGGACTAGACTAAGTTCGAGTGTGACTAGTGGGCGTGCTAATTGAGGGGGACAGTTAATGGCAAAATTTCAACTATTCGATTCGGAAATCCTCGGTTCTTTAGTGGGTAGAGGACGGGGAGAAGTTATTTTTTAGACCTTGCTTCGGAAGGCACGCGAATGAGGCGAAAGGGGGAAGATGTTGCCCTCAGTGCTTGGGACAGTGTAGGGTAGCTATGCTATAGAAAAGTCATGAAAAAAGACTGTTACGACTGTATACATACGCTCTAGATGATATAAATATGAAATAGTGTTTCTATGTGTATTTCACTTTCATGTAGTAAAAACTTCAATTCACCCTAACTGAATAATTAGGAGAGGCTTTCAGTAAAACTATGGGGGCGCTTCAGAGAATTTTCAGGGGGCTCAAGCGCCTCCAAAAAACCCCTGGCGACGCCACTGCTTGGGAAGGTCATTATCGCTGTCTGAACAATGTGTGCCACAGGGTGTTGGATTAAAGGTTTCTTTAAGGAACCAACGACAGAGTTGAAGTCCCGCGACAGATAGGGCTTAATGTTTTGCACGTGGTACGTGCACTTTGGTACGAGTTTGGAGCCTTTACGTTCAGCGAGAACGTAATTGACGTCAGAAAGTTGACTCTGAATTTCAAAAGGGCCATCATAGCCCTCAGATAACTTTTTGGTTACGCGAGCGGCTTTGTTTGATAACGTATGCGTCTTGACTTGAACCTGTTGGCCAATGGTGTATTCAACGTGCCTGTGAGACTTATCATAATTGGTCTTTTCTTAACATGTGCCTGTTCCCTTGCGGCTAGAACATTAGTTTTTATAATTTCATTTCGTTCCACTATTTTAGAGATATGAGCGGAAGGAGTGGGTTCTGCTGTCTGACCCACCCTAGATAATATCATCTGTAACGGTAACTTCATTTCACGACCCGTGAGCATATAATAGGGGCTGTATCCGGTTGAGGAATTTACAGCGGAACGCAGCGCCAGTGCTAATTTTGAGAGGCTCTCGTCCCATTTCTGGTGTTGACCTTCTACATAGGCTGCAATCATGGGTTTAATCGTGCGATTTTCCCGTTCTGTGGGGTTAGCTTGGGGGTGGTACGTAGTGGTGTTGCGTACTTTTACCCCCCAGTCATAGCAAACCTCTAGGAAGTAATTAGAGTCGAATTGGCTACCGTTATCAACTATTAGGTAACGAGGAACGCCATATCGCGGAAAGACTTCTTCCGTTAGACGTTTCGCGATGGCGATGGAGGTCCCTGCGCGCAAAGCCAATAGTTCGACATATTTCGAGAAATTGTCGACAATGACGAGCTAAAACGTATTCCGTTTAGAACTAACGAGAAACGGTCCCATCAGGTCGCCAAAAATTACCTCCCAAGTTTCCGTAGGCTTGATTGTTTGTAGGAGGCCTGCGGGTTTCTGATTGTCGTATTTGAACTTTTGACAAATATCGCAGGAACCGACACAACGCGCGCAATCCGAGCCCATGGTATCCCAATAAACAGTTTTGCGTAATCGCCATAGGGTACGTTGAACACCGAGGTGCCCTGCTGTGGGGTCATCATGAAGTTCACGAAGGACGCTTAAACGCAGAGAGGGAGGAATGATGGGTCACCACGCGATTGGTTGAGCGAGTTTAGCCTCGTGTCTGCAAGGACGAGTTTCAATTAGCCTGTAAAGTATGACATCGGACACGCAATAACTGGGTGCCTTACTTTTGACTTTTCGCCCTAATTTTTAAACCGTGGGTAGGGCGCCTGTCAAGATATATGTTTTAAGGGCCAAAATGGAGGGATACTTATCTAGGGCCTGAGCCAAGGTACGCAATTCCCTAATTGGGGAACAAATGTCGTCTTCGGCGGATATGGTACTAACGCCAGGAGAGGATAACGCGGGTCTATCAATTTGACTGCAAATTTCTTCAAAACGCATAGATTCGGTTAAGAAGTGGTCATTGGTATCAATAGGGCTGCGGGATAATGCGTCCGCTACGACGTTATCCTTCCCTTCCGATGTTCGACTTTAAAGTTGAACTTTTGCAGTTCAATAGCCCATCTGGTGAGTTAGGATGAGGCGTTTTTCATTTTAGCAAGCCATTGCAGCGCGCTATTATCAGTGATTAAAGAAAAGGCAACGCAATCTAAATAATGGCGGAATTTGTTAGCGCTCCACACTACAGCCAGCAACACCCGTTCAGTCGCGTGATAGCGGGCTTCTGCATCTTTTAATTTTTTGCTAGCGAACGATATTACGCGCTCTTTGTTATTCGAATCTACCTGATACAAGATGGCGCCTAAGCCTATTAAACTCGCATTCGTCCTTAAGAAAAACGGTAGTGAATAATCAGGGTAGCAAAGAATGGGCGGCTCTATCAATCTGTCTTTTAGACTATTGAAGCTCGTCTCGCAATCTTCAGTCCATTGAAGCTTGGAGGATGTGACGTTAAATTCGTCAGTGGTAGGGCTAAGTCGTAGAAATTTTGGATAAACTCCCGTTAACACCCAACCATGCCCAGGAATGATCTAACCTCTTTTATTATCTTAGGGTGAGGAAAGTGTTTAATCGCTTGGGTTTTGGTTTCATCGGTTTCAATACCTTTAGAACTAACTTTGAATCCTATGTATAGCACCGGTAGCTGCATGAAAAGGCATTTTTCCTTTTCACAGGTTAAGCCCGTCTCCTTTAAGCGTGTGAGCACGTGTTCTACGTCTTTAATATGTGACGAAACGGTTACTAATCGAGCCAAGAGATCATCGAGATAAATTTCGCTAGTTTTAGTAAGGGAAGCTTCAAAGATAAATTCCATGCATCTCTGAAATGTAGCTGGGGCATTAATTAACTCAAAGTGTAGGAAATTGAATTCGAAAAGGCCTTTATGCGTGACGAATGCAGTGTAGTGTTTCGCGTGTTCCTCCAGCTCAATTTGCCAAAAGCTATCCTTTAGATCTAAAACCGAAAAATATTTTGATCCCAAAAGTCGATCTAATTGCTGCCTTATAAGGGGTATTGGGTAAACATCTGGGATTGTTATTGAATTTAATTTCCGGAAGTCCCCGCAAAAGCGAAAATCTACCGGTGGTGATTCTAACCCTTCCCCTTTGTCTAATTCGGGTTCCGCTATGGAGTCGGACACTTCGCTATTTTCGACCTGTTTTGGTCTTTTCTTTTTTATTAAAAGATTTGGGGAGGAGTAAGGAGAATTGCTTTTTCAAATAATTCCCTCCGCGAGCATTTTTTCAAGTTGGGACTCAACTATAGCACGCTTAGGCGGGGATAAAGGTAAAGGGCGCGATTTGAATGGAACATTTGTTGTCAGTTTTATATCGTGACGAACCACGTTAGTGCGACCTGCCTTTCCAGTAAATACCTCTTCTTAATACTGCTTTCTCCTTCGATTTCTTCCTCTGTTAACGCTATCTCATTTAGCTGCGGAGGAGATGCGTCGATCAAAAGGGTTTCGTTTTGTGTAGTCAACGATCTCCTATCTGGCTTGGGGAATCGTCAACTACCCCGCAATATTTGGCGCGAAAGGTAGTTTGATACTAGACAAGGGGGAATTCCACCCCCTCATCTCTGAAAGTGAAGGTATGATTGTGGGGCCTAGCGTGTAATTCAGTATGGATGCTAAAACAAAATCCCAAAAGGAGACCCGCCCCTAAGTTTTGAACAACAATAAACTTCCATTTCCAAGTTCTGTCTTGTATTTTAACTAAGAAGGTAGCTCTACCTAGGGCCTCGAACTGGGAAAGGTTACCGGCCATTAATTCTAATTCAGAAATGTGTTCGAGGACTAAATTTGGAGGCTTAATCTTTTTGAAAACGTCATTGGCCATGACCGTGACGTCCGAGCACGTGTCAATGTACGCGGTACCAGTCCAGGTCCCTAGCCTGATGGGCACCTTTGGTCGTGCGTGGCTTCGTTCATTGCATGGGACAATGGACGGCTTCCCGAGAGTTTCTAAACTCTTTTTACAAGGAGGAGTAGTTTCAGGCTCACTCGTAGTAAGCTCGCACCACGTGTCGGTTTCAGAAACACGAGTCTCTGGGTTTTTCAGGTACGTAGAGGTAGGGGGATTGAAGTAATTATTGATACGTTTGGATTAGTTTTAGCATGCTTTCTTCCCTCACCCTTGGCTTCGCGTGCTGTCCGCTTCCGACATTGTTCGCCGGTGTGGTTAGATTTATTGCAGTATTCGCATCGTTTTTCCGACTTAAGTTTTTGCTTAATAGTTTGATTACTTATTTCGTCGTCATTCTGACGCGATTTGACATTATTAATTTGATAACCTTTTTGAAAATTGTTCCCATCGTTTCTTGCCCTATTACTCGACCCATTGCAGGCTTCGCTGTGCTTATTAGTTTTAAAATTACACTCATATTCTTTGCATTGTTCTTCCAGGTATTGCACTTCTTGAGCGGCTGCCTGGACGTCCGAAAGTGTGGGTTCATTCGGAACTCTCATATTTTTGATCAACCGCGGATTAAATCCGTTTAAAACGCGCCTAGTCACTTCGTACGTGGTCATGTGGGGCTCTAATTGTTTGCATAGCTGTTCCATGGCGAGTATGGGGTCAAGAACTTTCTCGTTCGGTTTTTGTTTGCGATTGCTAATTTGAACTTCTAATTGTCGCTTAAAATCCCGTCCGAGAAATGCCTGACAAAAATTAAACCTAAACTGCTGCCAATCATCTACAGAATCCATCTCTCGTTCCCACCAGAGGCTATTGTTTCCCTCTAGCATTAAGGGGACATAATCTAGGATTGCCTCGGACCCGATACGTCGCACCCGCATGAATTTTTCGACATCATTTAAAAATTTCATGGGGTCTCGTTTCGAATCGCCAAATTTAGGAAGGTTGAGTGGTAACTCTCTAAGGAACTGTGCCGGTATGGCGGCCGGTTCGCGCCTTTCTCGAGGGGTGATGAGTCATCAACGATCAATTCAAATGGTCCGTTCCTATGGCACCCTCAACGTTATAAATTTCCGTTGTTTGGGTATATGACGGCCTTCTATTTTGAGTTGGAAAATTCGCGGGTGGGCGATTTGAGGCCCCCTATTGCTATTTAATATGGTTTGTTGCAACTCGTGTTGCAATTCCATCATGATCTTTATGTTTTGAGTTAAGGTGCTTCCATAGGCGTAGAGTTTCGTAAATGTTTGGTGGGGCCCGGCCCAAACGGCCTGGACCAATACATAGATAGCATCATGCATGATGCATGCACATGATGTATATAAATTCCTAACGAATATTAAGTACTAAATTTATATATACTACAATATATAGTATATTTATTATGTATATCCATGTACTATGTTTTTCTCTAAAGATAGTCTAGGCCGTTTTAAAACAAATTTATCCGTATTGGCGCATTACAATGCGAATGTAAAAATCCTTACAATAATTTCGAGGCCACTTTCAAAACTCGGGAAAATCACCAACTTAGGAAACCAAGAGAGCGACTTAACCCATAAGACTAATTTATACTTGTGCCTCGAAAAACATTTTGAAAATTGTTTATCTACTCTATGGAGTTTTACCAGCGCCACGCCTTACCAGGGATACTAGATGTTTAAAGAGGGATTATCAGCTCGAGCCTTTCACGGCAGAGGGTTTTTAACGGGGATCTATAACGCGCGCCGTCTTGTTTTTCCCTATCAAGGACAAATTGAATTCCTATTCCGAGTATTCCCCCTTTTTTTGCGTTCCACCGGACCTAAGCTGTTCCACAGCGCGCCTATTTCTCTCAGATTTCGCATCCTCTCGCCATCATCCTTGATTTGGCTTTGAATTACACTAAAATGACACGCCGATTAGAGAGCTGCAGAGAACAAAATATCTGTGTCCGATCCGTTCCAATTCCTTAACCATAACACATTTTTTTCTGGTTTCCGTTCCGTTTCCATAAAATCGTTCATTAGCTCTTCCGTTTCCGTTCCGTTTCCACAACTCTTTCATTTGCTCTTCCGTTTCCGTTCCGTTTCCATAAAATCGTTCATTAGCTCTTTCGTTTCCGTTCCGTTTCCACAACTCTTTCATTTGCTCTTCCGTTTCCGTTCCGTTTCCACAACTCTTTCATTTGCCTCTTCCGTTTCCGTTCCGTTTCCACAACTCTTTCATTTGCTCTTCCGTTTCCGTTCCGTTTCCACAACTCTTTCATTTGCTCTTCCGTTTCCGGTCCGTTTCCACAACTTCTTTATTAGCTCTACCGTTTCCGTTCCGTTTCCAAAACTTCTTTATTAGCTCTACCGTTTCCGTTCCGTTTCCACAACTCTTTCATTTGCTCTTCCGTTTCCGGTCCGTTTCCACAACTTCTTCTTTAGCTCTTCCGTTTCCGTTCCGTTTCCATAAAATCGTTCATTAGCTCTTCCGTTTCCGTTCCGTTTTCGTTATATAGATCGTTCATTAGCTCTTCCGTTTCCGTTCCGTTTTCGTTATATAGATCGTTCATTAGCTCTTCCGTTTCCGTTCCGTTTTCGTTATATAGATCGTTCATTAGCTCTTCCGTTTCCGTTCCGTTTTCGTTATATAGATCGTTCTTCCTCCCGATTTCGTTTTAAGCCGGCGGAAAAGAACGGACTCGGCCGAAAACGGAAAAATTCCGTTCCGAGTAGCTCTCTAAATTTGGCAATTGTTTACTTTGCATGCCGATGTCACTACGTTTTTAGGGTGAAATATTGGTGGGTTTTAGTGTCGCAACAAGTGCCTGCAATTGCATTCTTTGTCAGGGTTTCCAAAGCTAGACTTCTTTTTCAAAAATGTCCCTCTCTGACTGTACCAGGTTTTCCCTAATTAATGTCTTTAGTCATTAAATTTCCCTAATTATACCGTCTAAAGTAATTAATTTCCCCTTAAATACCGTCTACAGTAATTAGTTTTCCCTAATTATACCGTCTACAGTAATTAATTTTCCCTAATTATACCGTCTACAGTAATTAATTTTCCCTAATTATACCGTCTACAGTAATTAATTTCCCTAATTATACCGTCTAAAGTAATTAATTTTCTCTTAAATACCGTCCTACAGTCGTTAATTTTCCCTAATAATACCGTCTATAGTCATTAATTATTCCCTAATTATACCGTCTACACTCTATAGTCTTTATTCTTTCCCTAATTACCGACCCATGGTCATTATTTCCAATTGTCAATTTTAATTGGGCACTTTAATTTGTTAATGTAGGAAAATCAATTAAATAATAATTTCGCGTAAATAAACCAGTATTCAAGTCAGTAATATTAAATTCACTAATTTTCTAAATTAGGGGAAAAAACAACCTTGAAAACAACATACGTAATGAATTATTTAGGCTTTCAAGAGCAATAAGGATGTCTGAGAATTTTTTTGGGATTCTTGCTAAACGGTTCCGCATTTTGCTGGGGAAATTATTACTAGACTCCTACCTAGAGACTCTGTTCCCTAGTCAAGCACACGCGAACGAAAACAAGCGGGAAAATTAATTTACGTCATTTATCACGTGAATATTCTCGCGTTCTTTATTGGCTATTGAACCATCCGAGATGATCCGACTTTAGTCTGCCGGACTCAAGTCGGATGCCGGAGCGAAAAAATCGGGTTTGCGGCTTTGCGCATCAACTTTCTAAAAACAATTTACGGATAGATTTATTTCTCTCGTGCATTTTTGACCTCCGCGAATAAGCTGGCTTAAATTTTTCAATTTAAATCTGAATTTTACAAAAAATGTAATAAATTCATCATGGCATCTGGTTCTGCATCTAATACAGCTGAAAAAATAACGAAAGCGTGGCTTCAAAATTTGTTGGACACCGAAAGCGAAAGAGTTGGCTTAATTGAAAAAGAAAATAGATCTCCCCTATTTTCTAAATTTTTTCGTGGTTTGTAAGGAGTGTAAAAGTGTGGTAACTTATGTCTCCAAAAATGGAACCAGTACGCTCAAGAACCATAAATGTCTATCCAAAGGACGCATTCAAACTCCTGCAATGGTTTATGGAAGAGATAACGAAGGAAAAATTCAAACTAAGGTAATGTTTTTACAGTTGTAAAATGTAAATCTGCTCGTGCGATTATACATCATAACTGGCGTATGTATAGTATCTTTGAATTTTAATCTGATCTGATACGTATATTCATATATTGGTTCAGTTAAAAAGTGGCGCCTGTCAAATTTCCCAGTTATATGGATTACACGCATAGTCGCATACATAACCTAGCTAATAAATAACTTACATTTAATTAATCAGTCTTTTAGCAACTTGTCATCCAAAATTTAACATGAAAATATGCTTTCCCTCTGACAATTTGGGCGATTTCATGTTGCTGAAAGACTATAATGAAACTAACAATTAACAGTGATTAGAAATTGTAATATGTTAGATGACTGAACTTATACATCGAAAGGTGCCGGACTCTGCCAAAAAAAAGTTCTCTCTAAAGCAGTAGATTTCGCTGCAAAGGACCTAAGGCCTTTTCGTGTGTTGGATGGAGATGGATTTCTTGATTTATCTCAAGAATTAATTAAGATTGGTGCCACATATGGTTCAGTCGATGCGAGGAAGCTTCTCCCTCATTCCACAACTGTCAGCAGACACGTGGAAGATATATACAACTCAAAAAAGGCTATTCTTATTGGCAAGCTTGCCAAAGTTAAATACATGGGTATTACCTCTGACATTTGGACGATTACAAGAAGCAAAACTATTTATCAGCCACAGCTCATTATTTGACAGAAGATTTTTGTTTGGAAAATTACGTGCTAGCCACAAAACCAATTTCTGAAAAAAAATCAGCGGATTTACAGCGAGCAAGGACAGAAATCCTTACTGAGTTTAACATATCTGAAGACGAAAAAGAAGTTTGCTTTGTAACGGACGGTGCTTCAAACATGGTAGCTGCATTTTCTCATAACCAACGACGTCTCTGGTGCGCTTGCCATCAATTGAACATCAAACTTTGCCATATTTTTGAATCCAAAACTTCGCAAAATTTGTTACCAGTTACGACTAATCTATTGAGCAAAGCAAAAGCCCTTGTTACTCATTTTAAACGAGCTGACCTCCAAAAGAAGCTTTCGAAAAGTTTAAAACAAGAATGTCTAACTCGATGAAACTCTAAAGTTGCAATGCTGGAATCAATTGAAGAAGCCTACATAGACATAGAAAATATCTTATCTGATCGACGTGAGCGTAACGAATCGAGCCGTCTTTTATATTCTATCGATCGTTCTTTGATGCGACAATTAATTAAGTTGTTGAAACCTTTCGAAATTGCCACTGCGGAATTGTCAAAGGATAAAGCTCCAACAATACATCTATTTATCCCGTGGAAACAAAAACTCTTAGATCCTTGCGACGTTGTTACCTCCGAAGATGAGCATATCGAAATTACCAAAGTAAATATATCTTAAAAAATTATAATTTAAAAACCAACGCATGCCACTTAAACATGTTTCATAATTGCTTTAGTGTCGAGAGATGCTAAAAAAAGAGCTATCTTTGCTTGATATCCACGAGTTACACCGAAGAAGTGTAGCTATAAATCCAAGAATGAAATCCATGAAGTTGCTATCCTCAAATGAAAAAGGCAACGTTACGTCATACCTTATCTCCTTGTGTAACAATGATTATGTGGGAAACCAAGAACCGGAGTTACATTACCACGAGCCACCTAATAAACAAGCGTACAGATTATTGTGATGATTTAAATGAAGGAGAGGAGGAGATAGGCGAGTACGAAAAGTATATGAAAGAGAAGCCTCCGCGGTCGGATGATATTCTTGCGTGGTGGAGAGAAAAAATGGGTGAGTTCCCGAAATTGGCGGAAGAAGCCAGAAAAGTGCTGTCTTATCCTGCTTCAAGCGTCTATAGTGAAAGACTGTTTGGTAGTTCAGGCCGCGTTCTCGAGGAAAGAAGAACTAACCTGAAACCTGATACAATTGACAAACTTTTGTTTCTAAAATATAATTCTTGAAATTATGTTTTCTGCGTGTACTTCCTCAGTTTCATATAATCTTAAATGTAAAATAAAAGAATTTTGGAAAGCAGGAAACATTGTCAATTGTTAAACCAATTTACAGCCTAGCGAATGCGTAACCGAAAGTCGGCATTTAACCACAGAACGTAAACGGACCAAAAATAATCAAGCAAAAACGTAGTGGAACGAAAATGGATGCAATTAAACAATTTGGAATCAAAACGGAAAAAAGACTTACTTTAATAAACATAACGGAATTGAAACGGAGCAACATTAATAAGAAATTCGAAAACGGAACGGAAGCAGAAGAGCTAATCAACGAGTTGTGGAAACGGAAGAGCTAATAAACGATTTTATGGAAGGAAACGTAACAAAAGATATTTTTTCCTGTTTCCGTAAAATTGTTCATTAGCTCTCCGTTTTCCGCTCCGTTTCCATAAAATTGTTCATTAGCTCTCCGTTTCCGTTCCGTTTTCATAAAATCGTTCATTAGCTCTTCCGTTTCCGTTCCGTTTTCATAAAATCGTTCATTAGCTCTTCCGTTTTCGTTTCGTTTCCATAAATCGTTCATTAGCTCTTCCGTTTCCGTTCCGTTTCCATAAATCGTTCATTAGCTATTCCGTTTCCGTTCCGTTTCCACAACTCCTTCATTAGCTCTTCCGTTTCCGTTCCGTTTCCGTAATATAGATCTTTCTTCATTCCGATTTTGTTTTAAGCCGGCGGAACGGAACGGACTCCGCGGAAAACGGAAAAAATTCCGTTCCGTGCAGCTCTCTAAAGTGAATGCATTCTCGCATACTTCATCTTTGGAATCGTATCACAGTCCTACGATTTCATTTACGATATTTTTGAAAATATTGTTAAAAGAAAACTAACGGATGAAGATGATATTCCTATTGTAGATTTAGCAAAAATTCATAAAGGAAAAAGAAACACGGCTCCAATTCCTTGCCCTGATAAAGGTGAATTGGTCAGAACTCCTAAAAAACGCCGATTATTTTAGAAAAATTTACTATATTCTATAAACTCTTGAATCATTGCCTTTTATACTTCTAAAATGTATACCTGTATAATTAAACAACTATGAACAAGATTTGAAAGTGAATCTAGTGAATGTGCTTGTTAAACAAATCATTGTTAACCATTAAATATTTTTAAAGTAAAATAAAAAGAGACGGTGTTTGCTTTTTGAATTTATAGTTTTTTGAATTTAAAAGCCCCATCTACCGTCAAATGTAATATTCTATTTAGTATGAAAGTAAATTGTAATAAATTAATGCGTTGTAAACCAACTAGGTTGGTTTTAAACTCGCGCAATCGTAATCGAGATTTCAAACTCTTCCCTTTAAATAGTTTTTCCTTCAAAAAGCGATATCTAACGTGGACTCTCGTCAAATCTGAGATACCACATTTTAAATTTATTTCAACCTGCCCACGCATAGTATTAGAGAAGGCAATACTTGATTTATCAGCAGAGTTTCCAAAATGTTATTACCAACGCGTAAATAATATTCAATATAGAGGTAAGTTCCCCCTGGGTCACATATGGGCTTTAATCAAGGGCAGTATCGTATAAATCAATATTCCATTAGTTGTTTTAATAAAATAAAAACGTTTAGTTTAATTATAACTACCAACTTTTCAAATATTTTACGCTTCAAATATTTTAAAAATACAGTTAACGTTCCGAAAAGTCATATTTAGCTTCTTAATTTTTAACCAAAATTACATAATTTCTTTTACTTGGAATCTTTAATAGGCCATTTTCTGTGTCTTTCTGCTTGAATTAAAGAAGAGGACGTGTAAAAACCGTCAACCCTCATGTCATGCATAATGTATTTGAGCGACCTTTGCCTGCCAAGATTTTCACGACCCATGAGCGTCGAACCCGAGTGTAAACCAGTTTTCAAATCGTGTTCTACACGATTAAAATTCAGGATTAACGGTTGTCTTGTAAATGTGAATAGCCAATGAGACGTGTGGAAGAAGGAGCGGCCGGTTTAGCGAAGAATAGAGCCTTTATCTTCAATCATGTATAAATATAGAGTTTAGGGCTTCTTGAAGATTACAAGTGGAAGAAATGTATGTAATCCTGGTTTTACCAAATGACTTTCAGGTTAATGATTGTAGGCTTTAACTAAATGGCTTTTCTCTCGAAATTGAAAAACCGCTCATCTAATCAAAACGAAGACAGAATAATTTTACAACACCGTCAACACGCGAAACTGTATTTATCCTTAATATTAAAATATTTGTTACAACTAAAATCGCTTAAAATATAAAAGGCTTTCGTTTAAGACAGCCTTATAACCTTTAGAAGTTCGGAATCGATGCTAAATACCTTCGACACAATGTTTAAAGTTTTGGCCTTTAGCGAAATGAAAGTGTTAGGTGAAGCTCTTTAGCAATTTTCAGCAGACCCTCTCGGGCAATGTAACACGTTATCACGTACCGGTCGAAAGAATTACCAAAGAATTGCTCGAGCTCTTGGAACAACGCTATCGGTTAAGTTATGTAACTTGAAGTAAAATCCAAGGTTAAGTTTATCAATTGGTGACAATGCATGGCAAACTTACTTCACTTCACGGATCACTGAAAAGTCCCCAAGGGTTTCCTGATGTGGCCGATTCCCGATAAATAATGAGAAAAAGCGCTATTGCTTAGTCGACCCGATAGCTGAGTATATCTTAACCCTATCTATGATAATGGAACAGAATACGCTCATGATTAACGTTACCATGAGATTTTTTAACACCTCGGCTTTTCCTTTTTAAGTGCTTTTGAATGATTTAAATAGTTAGGGAGCCAGAATAGACGAGTTGAAGAATTGTTAATATTTCTTGAATTCTTTACTGACACTTGGTGCAAACTAAACTGAATTAATTTTAAAGAACTGCATTTTTTAATAACGAGGTTTGCCTAACAAAACATTAAAAAGATGCCATCAAATATAATAGTACAGTTCTCAATTGCGCAGATTATTATACGAAAACTGAAAGAGTAACAGCCATTTCACTTTTGATTTCTTGTAAATGTCATGAAAGAAACGTGAATCTGACCATTGAATTGCACAATCCTGAACATCCTCACTTTGAAATTGCGCATTTGTAAAAGAAAAAGATGCGTAATTGAGAACTGTGCGCTGCTTATTGCTATTAAACAACTTACTTTTTAGTACTAGAGTATAACTTCAGAAAATGTGCGAAACACTTCCGGCCAACAATACCTGCCTGAAGTTTGGCATACATTGGGTAATAACGAGAACATTATTCTGAAAATGCTAGACTGTAACGTAAATGACATTTCACAGGATGAAAAGTTTCATTTATTTGAAAACACCTGGAAAAATCAAGTCTTTGATCCATACGCCGAAAATACTGTTCTCGTTGCACTTATGTTGTTTACATATACAAAAAGTGTCACGTAAGTTTTATACTTTGTTGCTATTCACGAGTTTGCGAGTTATCAGGACCGTTTTCAGTTTTACGCATTGATTAAAGATTTTTGAGGTTTTTGAAATCAACAGTTTTTCGAAACAAAATTGTAAAAAAGATATTGATTATTCTTCTGACATCTTATAGTGGAAATACTCGATATATGACATAAAGGGATTCACAATGTGTTATTTAGGGGCGGGGCCCATGTTAAGCTTATCTTCAATCATATAGAACTCTACTGGGCATGCGTTAATTTTGCACCGTTATGAGTGCGTTGCGAATGGACAACGTGCTTTCCTTTAAGTCTATCCACCGAGTCGTTCTACTCTTGCCCAATCACTACTCTTGGAATTAAAAACACTACAACTTAATATTATCAAACTTGACACGCCCCTTCATAAGGCACTGTGCGTCCCTTATTTAAAATATTTTTTGAGCCAGCCCAATAATGGGAAAAAAATTTCGATTAATTTAAAGCTGAAGGTCAGAAAAAATAACATTTTTACCTCAAAAGAATGGCTAAAACGTTCTGAGATCCCATGTAGAACCAAGTCTGTCCTTTTCTTCTCATTTAATCGTTAATTGAACAATTTTGTTATAAATTAAGTCCTTTTCCTAATTAATAACCAATATTCTTTGACTCTATCTGTATTATACATGTTTGTTCGTATCAAAAATATCGTGACTTGGCAAGTGCCGTGAGTTGCTTCGAGAAAAGGATGTCAGTGCTCGACTTGGCGGGGAGCTCCCCCCATGCTCCCATGCCGTGCTCCCAGATTAAATATTTAAAGAATTAAATGATCTGTTATTACAAAATAATTAGCATTTAATTAGTCTTACTGCGAGGACTACTGCGCCTCCGCCATTGGTTTAGGCGCGTCTGTTAAATGGAACCACTCACCCCTAAAGGGATTGGTTGAACTCCCACAGGCTGAGAGAGGCAAGGGTAACGTAACCATAGCCTACTCGATCACGCGCGTAAAAGGTTCGATTTAGCAGACTCCACTAAAGCAATGGCGGCGCAATTTTCCTCGTTTTAAGAACTAATTAAATGCAAATTATTTTTTAATATAAGATCGCGTAGTTTTTTAATATTTTTCCTTTTATATTTAAAAAAAAGCGCCGTTCTTTTAATGTATAATGTTATCTTTCCTGGCTTTTCATTTAATTTCGACTCCAATCGAAATTTAGTATTCATAATGTTACATTGTCACACCCGTATTTTAAAGCTTAAAAAACTTCATATAGATGGAAATATGTAAGTAATGAGGACATAGTGAGTGAACTGAAGCAAAGGGGCATAACTATTCATAAGAGAAAAGAGATCAATACACTCGAAGCGATTAATTTTTATGTAAGTGTAATTGCAATTTAGTTCTAAGTGTCTTGAATGTGCATTTTTCCAATTCTTTCTTATAACGTAAATAACTTAAAGAGATAGAATCAATCTTTTGACTACTAATGAAAAGCTTTCATTTTTAGCCACATCGTAGTATACGATGAGGCTCTTAGTTTGACCCGAGCCGTAGTAGTAGTAGTAGTAGTGGTAGTAGTAGTAGTAGTAGTGGCCGGGGTTGTCGCTTTCGTTATCGTCAGATTTTAGCTTAAAAGGAACTTTATATTACCACAACCCACCCATAGGGGTAACTGGGCTCGGTTAGAGATTTAATTTTAATTAAAATTTTTGCAGGTCGCAGCCAGGAATCGAACCCGGGTCGCTCACGCGGTAGTTAGACACTCTACCACTGAGCCATAGAGACTTGACAGGAACCTGGAGTTTTTTATCATTTATTTTTATCTCTAAAATGTTGTGGTGTTGTGGGGTGGGGTACCTCTTAATATGTGGGGTCGGATACTTTTGAATTTTTATCTGTGGGTAGGATACTTATGAATTTGTATGTTTGGGGTTTTTATATTTATTTTCTTTTTATTTATGTGCTAATTAAATAGATAACGATTTTCCCCGTTTCCTACCGCGCTCCTCAAGTGTTTGGTTCTCGTTCGGTAGCTATCGTCATCTATAGCCGCGTTTACACGAGACACTTTGAAACCGTTTTAAACCGTTATGGAATGTACAAAAAGAATATTAAGTTGATAAAACCAGAGATCTTTCACGATTAAATGTAAATATTATTTTTTAAAAAGAGTTAGGCCTTTCCAAAACGGTTGAAAACGGTTCCAAAGTGTCTCGTGTAAACCCGGCTTATGTTATGTTTGACTGGAACGTTTTGGCGGTTAATTCAAACGTGGGTTTAGATAGAGCTAACATAGTGTTAAATAAGCGTTATGCGTTTGATCATTTTAGCATTGCTAAAGGTAATTAGAGGGGATAATCACTAAAATGCGTAATCACTATAACTAAACTTTCTCTTTTCAAAGTTTCTGGGCATAAGTCCTTGTTAGAAATTTATAAGATGCGATAGGTGTGCATCGCCATAAGTCTATGTTGTAAACTCATCGAGGGAAAATCACTAAAAGTATCTGTTCTTCGATTCGCCGGAATATTAGAATTACAGCATAAGTAAATTTATACAGTTTTAATTTTATCACTGTTTAGAGTAGGGAATCGAGGGGCTATTCACTCTGATTGTATGCACGGTAAATAAGTTAAGTATTGAAAAAGATAGCGCTATTCACTCATTGGGGTAAGGTATAGAGGGGTTGTCCACTCATAAGGCTAAGGTATAGAGGGATTATCCACTCATTAGGGTAAGGTATAGAGGGGTTATCCACTCATTAGGGTACTGTATAGAGGGGCTTTTCACTCGTACGATGTGGCTACTATTACGAGCCCTTGGGCCGTCTTGTTTTAAATCAGATAGAACCTAAAATTACGTTTTCAAAAATATATAGATATTGATTGTTTTAATAACTTAACTATTTTTAATTAATTTTTAAAAGTATTAGTTTTCGGCGCCGCTCCGATCACTGCCCCCTCTACAGTCGTTTGCAAAAACACGAGCGAAAGACCTAAATTACTCCCGCGACCCTCATCTCCCTCGGAGGTACAGTAGATTTACTCCTAAAAGTAGTTTTCATACTATTCTGCATTTTCGCCAAATATATATAATTCATTTCGATACGGATGCTTTGAAAGTTATAAAGGAAGGTAAATAGTTTCACTGTAATTTTGGTGTTTAAAGTAATAGTTTTACTATGTTTAATTACAATTCAAAATATGTTAAAGCCTAGATTAGGGCCATTAGGCTAAAATTAAGTCATACCATTATTATACATGGAAGCTAAGCCTTTGCTAAAATAGCGCAAAATGTGGTCCTTTGGACATTACCTGTAACAATTTTGATAAATCTCTTTCATCATTACTCTACAACGTAACCGAGAGTTAAGAGGACAAAGGACAATAAACATGAAAAATCAGAATTATGTTTACAAGGGTCTTCTCAATAATGCGCCAATGAATCAAGAGACAATAGCAACGTCACTCTGTGAAAAACAAGTTGGGCGGTATTTCGAGGCTAGTTTGAATTTCAAAATATCTAACGTACTTTTCTTAATTTTAAACGTTTTAATTCGATTTTCTTTAGCACACATAATTTTAGGCACATTTTTTAACCTAAAACTCCCCTCATCTTGTACTAGTCGGAAAACATTGATTCTATACCTTCAAATAATAACAGTCAGAAAGCATATGACACTTTCCGTTACTGAAAAAATATGTTTTAAAAGGAAGGTTAAAACAAGTGCTGTATACAGGCACCTTTTTTAAATTGATGTTAAATTGAAATTTTATTTATGGTACACCCCCACTTCCCCAATTCCTCCGTTCTTTTAGTAAAGATGTACCTCTACTAAAAGTCATAATAACGTGACAGTTGGCGATTTTCGACTTTCTTTCCCTTGGAAGTTGTGATGGGACATAGCCCATTCGATCCGCGCTCCAACGCGAGCTGCTTATACCGCAGCTTGCGTCGTTAAACACGTGTTTGAGTGGACTATGGGCGGACTAAGGGCGTCCTGAATTGGGGATATTTTGCCTGGTGTGCATACACTTATTTTAAAAAGAATCGAGTCACTACAAGTACCCGCAGTCGCCTGTTTAGCGTATCGGGCCACTAACACGACTTTGGTGGGTTTGAGTCCCGTCGAAGATTCAAAGATGTAATTATTGAAACAAATTTGATTTCAATTACTGTGAAAATTTACGTTCTGCGTGCGAAAGGAAGTAGGAAAGAGCCACGGAAAAGGCGTAAAGTCAGTTTAAATGTGGGTTGAAGATGAAAAAAAGGGGGTGTTCCATTTTAAATCTAAAACTTTTTCGCTCATCGCTAGATGTCGTGAAAAAGTAAATATTTACCAGTATACTAGAACTAAGGATCTAATTGAGTGTTTTTTTTTGTTAAAACTGTATAAGCAAGTTACCGGCAGCCCGCAAACATCGATCATATTTCTCCTTAGTGTTTAAATTAATTGGCACTACCCCTGGGAGTCGTATCTACGAATTTTTTTCCCTTACGAAAAATTGGTCGCGTAAAATATTGTTTATGTATTAAAACTACATATTATGGATTCCCATCTCTAACCTTAAATCCATAATACAAGTTTTTAAGCATATCCATATTTTCACTTGGAAACAGCCTTTCATTAACTCATAGCATATCGCGAAGTTTAAACGTACATGTAGCTGCCAAAATTTTATTCGTTGTAAATTTCACACTAAGGAGCGGAATGGCTATTCATTTTTCTTTTACTTACAGTGCTATTGTTAAAAAACATTCTAAAGTCAGAACAAAATGTTGCATTTTCAGATCTTGAACACAGAAATGATTTTCTATAGCCCAGAGCCAATTAATGTAAAAAATTTACGTGTATCCATTCCAATATATCAAACTGGCCAAATCATACTCAGTACAGTAATTCTTGATGAAGATTCTTCAACAAGTGAACCCATGAAACTTCTAATACTGGACTCGGTCATTTTTCTTTGGACCATAGGGGCCATTGTGGTGGTATCCGTCACTTATCTTTGCACGACTCGAAGATTCGGAATGGAAAAGCGTCAGATTAAATTCTCAAACTCATTTCGGACGGTTTGGATATTATTGGTCCATCTTGTTTTAAATTGTTAAGTAGCATTCAAGTTTTACCAAGAGTTAATCATGAAGCTATATAATACTTGCAAAAGCTTATAATGCGTAAGTATGGGTTTGCAGTAGGGGCATATAACATTGGCATTGTCCGTACAAGACAATATTGAGACTGCTGCTTCATATAAGTTGTATAAATTTGTCCTCATGATCCAGAAGAAAATAGAGATATATCCTTCCTTGGTCGAGTCGGGTCACGGGGAGAGATAAAAGAAGGGTTCATATTAGACAATCATGCGGTTTCTGTTTCCAGTAAGGCTTCCGTGAAGAGACGTTCCTCTAACAGAACAGTGCCACTACGACACGCTACTTTACTCATTTATTATGGATGGGTTCTCGTAGCAAATAACATTTCGACCCCATACTAGTTGATAAAAGTATGATAAGTTTACCGTTGTCAGTTGCTCTAGGGCAGGGATGCGCAGAATACATCCCAGACTTGCCAAGTTGTAATTTTAAAATCTGCGCAGCTACGCAGCCAGGTATTGTAGCTACTCCATAGAACTTCATAATGGCTTGGTGAAATAATTGAAAAGGAATTTTGTTGTTAAATTTTATTGTCGGTGTAACAATTTTTAAAATGACTGAATTTAACATCGTGTCTTTAGCTGATTTATCAGTTTTGGGACGGAGATTACCTACTAGGATTTTGCTGGGATCGTGGACTCTGGCGTCGTTTGTCCTGATATGGTGCTATTATAGTTCCATGAAGTTAGAAATGGTCATTTCGAGATCAGATCCTGTTAATTCCATTGAAGATTTGCTGAGAAAACCCAAATTGGAACCTTATATCTATGGTGGAAAGTTAAAGGAAATTATAGAGGTGTGTTCATTTAAAGTAACCAATCCGAAGTACGAGAAATATTAATTCCTCATTTCTTTCATTGATTAATTTCAGGCATCAAATTCAACGTACAACAAGCTTCGAGAGAGAATGGCTTTGAACGGGCACTATTTTTTGCGTCCAGACAGCAAGTTTCAAGAAATTTTTTTTAAAGGAACTGCTTTGCTATTTTGCAAAAAGCTGGTCGTTGATTCCATGATTGAGACGTTAGCTGGGAAATTGGCTGAACAAAAACGGTTATTACACGTTGGAGAAAGCCTTTATGAAATTGTTAATGGGCACATGTTCTTCAACAAGAAACTGCCAGCAAACATTATGGAAAATATCAATTATATGTAAGCTCAAGAATTTTGGTTTTAATCAAGGGTTCATATTTGGAAATAGAATAAGGTCTAGTAGGGCGTCAGCATGACAATAATAAATCGCGTCTGACCATTATTTTGAATAACCATTTACTTGTTGACAGCATTGGACGAATTGTGGAAACCCAACAAACTGAACCCAGAATGAGAAAGGTATTCTTTACACACCGAAAAGTTCTTAACACGGAAAATGAGCAATTACAAGACGCGAAAGGATTGAGCCTAAGATTTCTATCGCCCATTTTCACCGTTTACCTTTATGGAATCGTATTGTCAGTTGTTGCAATTCTGGTCGAAGGCATTTCGAAATTTTTACATTGTTTTTAAACAACGGAGTTATTTCTCGTGATTCTTTCACAGACTGTTTTCGTTGAAATTTCTCATGTCGTTTGCTTTTCGATTGAAACTAATTATCATATTTAATGCATATTTAAGCTATTGAGTTTTGGATTTACAAAATTTTCAATTAATATTTAATGATACTGAAAGTAAAAGAAAAACTATGCCCTATGCTTAACAATATTACGCTGGTACTCGTTTTCAAGCTAAGTGCTACTTGGAGGAATCTCACTCTAAAATTTTACCGTAAAGATTGTAACATGACGAAATGACGTAAGACATTAGTCCCGCGCCTTTAGCCTGTGCGTTTTCTTTTTTGTACTATTTTCAAAACAATTGGGTTCCTATGAATGTGCTCGGCATGGATACCATTAATCAAGGTTCAATATGTAATTAATAAGGGATGGTAATCAGTTTTTTTCCGGGAGCTGATGGATAGAGGTGTTGGGGGTTAAGTCACCTCCGGTGGACACGAAGCGTACGCCACCAATAGGGAAGAATCGCCGACATGTGACGTATTCGTACAATCTCTGTCGCTCAGAAGCTTGGCCTTACTTTCAACCATATGTTTCTTTATTCAGCCCAAATTTAGACCGTCATATCATGGCCTTTGATTTAACATGTAGAAATGGTGTATTATTTTTTAAATTGCTGCTTCGAATCCTTGATGTTCAACAGTTTTTTAAACGATCAATTTTTCTCTTGTCAATATATAATTTGGTATTAAAACTGAACATTACATTTAATGGTATAATGAAATTGAATGAATCTAAGTATGTCCTACTTTTAAATACTTTCTATAGAATAGTTTAGTCAGAGAGGGGGTGTAGACTGTCTATACCTCCCTCTAGACGCGCTCTTCAAGTAGGAGATACTTTACGCGCCCACTAGGGGATGACACTGAGCTAAGAGATAGAAGGGTATGACGTTTGCATACGTAGTACCATGTGTCACTATAGTTAATGAGAGCTTTTCATGAAGTGACATACGCGAAAAGTCATATATTCTCTGCTGAGACGCAGTCTGTCAAAGGCATAGTACAGACTAAAAAGGAAGATGGACTGCAAAACTGATTGTAGCCAATCAATTTTCGCGTTTCGTTCTCGAACTAGCTCTTAGTAAGTGTCTAGGATTACGAAGTATAGCTAGTGTCATACTTATGGAACATGTCTTATAAACTTATGGTAGTACCAAAACTACTAAAAAACAGTTGCCAGCTTCTTAGGTTAAAAAGTGAATTATAATTTAAATTTTCTGATTGGTGTCTATGAAAGATTTTTATCTCTATATTTAAATGTGGATAAATATTAATTACAATAAATAAGCACAAAAAAAGAAAGTTTCAAATCAAAACAAAAAACTGAATAAAATATAATTCGGGCACAGAATTTGGCGCTTAGCACAGTACTTGTAAATACGTAGGATTTACATGGGAGTCCCTAAGTTAAATTAAACACATTATTACATTAAATTGTTGAAGATGACTATGTATTTATAAGCAACTCTAATAGTCTTTTCTTAAATATCGAGACTGATTCAGATGATTTTTCAGTGATAAGTACGGTATTTAATCGTTTTGACGTACCTGTGTGCAAGTATTTAAAAATAATTATATGTTCCCAAATAGAGTATTTAATAATGAAACTATCCCTTTTGCCGAATTTAAGGCACAAAAATCAATATCTTATTTTCCAACTTTAACATTATACGGTGTTTAATTTATTTTTGAGGATGCTTCACCACGGAGCTGTATTGACTAAGTCTCTAGGGCCTAGGCTTTTGCGCACTATGTATAAGCCTTTTAATCTGCCTTCTTCATTAGTTGTTTATTGGGGTGGGTGGAGTTACGAGAGGGGTGAAGATGCAAGACAAACACCTACTTCTTTTCACTAATGATTCAACCTAGATAACGCTAGACAAATAGGTTAGAATGCAGTCAGTTGAGGAGAGTTAAGGCCTTTAAACGGGAACGAGGGGCTTACAAAATTTCTGAATGAAAAGTGACCGCGTTTGATGGTATGCGTCAACTGAGAGTCAAAATAGATTCTAATCCAATTTTTAATATTCAGCATAATATTCAATCTTGTTCACAAATTTTCACAAACTCTTTAAGGGTCAAAATAAAAAGATTAAGGGTCAAAATAAAAAGATTAAACAAAAAATTAAACTTATATCTAAGAGAGGTTTGTACTTTATAACCTCTATGGGATGTCTCCTTTTAAGTTTCAAATTTAACAAGAGGTTTTAATGAGTGAAATTAATACTGCTTACATACATTGTCAGAGTTGGTTTGGCATGACTTTACCCGACAGAGAATAGTAAGCCTCGATACCCGCGGGCAGCGCAGGGGGGATGAATTTTTTTTCCCCCATGGTTTATACCCGCGAAGGGGGGGACGAATTTTTGCCCCCATGCCTCCATCCCCGGAGGGGGGTTGGTGTGTCTCCCCCTCACCTCCTCCACCTGAAGGGTGGAGGTTGTTCTTGAGTGTATGCTCTCTCTTTGCGCTAAGTCCCCTTTTTTTTATTCTGACTTTCGCTTTCTCTTTACCCAGCCCGATACCCGCAAGAGCGCTGTGAAGGCTGGAGAGTTTTTTTTCTCTCTCTCTCTTGGTTCCCTGACTTTCACCGTCTCTTTCCCTTTGACCGTCTCTTTATTTTTACGCTTGCGAATGTACTAGCCTAGCGGCGCGAGAGCGCTGTGAAGGAGAGTTTTTTTTTCCTCTCTCTTTTTTTCCTCTTCTCCGTTACGCGTGCAAAGCGGGGGAATGCGTGTACAACCATAGCGGCTCGCGTTTTCTCTCCGAATAGCACTGAAATGTTATAGGAATATATCTCTCGGGTTCCTCTTCTCCGTTACGCGTGCAAAGCGGGGGAATGCCTGTACAAGCCTAGGAATTTCTATCCCAACGTTTTTTTAATTTTACACGGAATTTTAATTCCGGTAAAAGTTTTTTTTTAAAGCGGGGCATTTTTTTACTTTTGCAATATGTATAAATCAAGAGGCGTTAAATATTTTATCCATGTTTTATTTTTTTTACATAAAGTATTTTTCTAGTAAAGTATTAATATTACGGATGCGTTCATTAAAATGCAATTTATCGATATAATAATAGTTAAAACGATCCTCGTAAGGTATTTTATATATTACGGTAAAAGGGCAAAAAGTAACCTTTTTTTCACCATTGTAAGAGTCTTTTAAATTCGTCTTTTCTTGATAAGACAGATATAGTCATCTTTTTCCGAAGTAACGTCTACTTCGATAGGCACATTGAGCGTCCGTTTTCCAAGAATGAAGGGGCAGTCAGGGTACAATTGTCTATGTTTATCGCGTACCGATTCCGAGGTTGTCCATACTTGAAGAGTGCCGTGGCAAAAGAAACATCTGAAGGTATGGTCCGTGTGGACTAGCGTTTGTTGCCCGAAAATGTGTGGACAGTCTGGGTACAATTGTCTATGTTTATCGTTTACCGATTCCGAGTTTGTCCATACTTGAAGAGTACCATGGCAAAAGAAACATCTGAAGGTATCTCTACGGCCTAAATAAAACCCATCTCGCGCTAGTTCGGCTGCATCAACGTAAAGCGACGGCCACGATTGGAAAGTTTTTAAACGGGCTTCTTCCGAATTCATGTCGTATTCAACATCTCGCGGTTCTTGGGGTCGCTGAAAATTTCTTGGACGTAGGTATCCAAAATTGCCTTTTGAATGACAGACTTTGGAATGCGAAACTCCATATAATCAGAGCGGGCGGTGGGTGGTACGTCGTGACCCTTGTCGTCTTCGATCGGTACGTTGTTTGTTGGAAGTCCGCGGATGAAGGGACAACTAGGAAAATGACGTTTGTGTTCTTCGTGCACAGAATCCCGAATTTTCCAATCGTTTAATATACCGTGACAAAAATAACACTCTACGGTATCGTGACCATACGTATATAAATAAAAAAATCCGTCTCTAGCTAGATCTCGGGGGTTTGTATACGGACCCTTCCAGCGATGGAAACTTTCACGTCTTTTCGCCTCGGTGTTCATACTAGTTATGAAACCCAACGATCTTTTCCGTTTGCTTATATAATTCAACATGTACAACACCCCCCTAGCGGCTAAAATAATAATTCATGCCCAGACCCGTTCGCCCTCCCCCCACACCCCTAAACTTTAACTTTAACTAAACTCAAACTATATCAAGAGCCGACCCCCACCCCACCCCCCCATACCACCAAACTAAACCTATAACAAGAACTAGAACTGCTCCCCCACCCTCTCTCTCTCCCCTATCAATCATGCCCAGACTTGTCAGCCAGCCAGCCCCTCAGACGTTCTTTGTATACATAGTTGTTTACGACATTCGAACCAAATGGATCCCTCCCCTAGCGGCTAAAATAATTCATGCCCAGACCCGTTCGCCCTCCCCCCGCACCAAAAACTAAACTTTAACTAAACTCAAACTATATCAAGAGCCGACCCCCATCCCACCCCCCATACCACCAAACTAAACCTATAACTAGAACTGCCCCCCACCCTCTCTCTCCCCTATCAATCATGCCCAGACTTGTCAGCCAGCCACGCAGACGTTCTTTGTATACAAAGTTGTTTACGACATTCGAACCAAATGGATCCCCCCAAGATTAAAGATAATTCGGGCCCAGACCCGTTCGCCATCCCTGCTATGAGCCTCTCACCCCCTTTACAAATGTTGTTTACGTCACTCGTCTGCAAATAACACGACCAGACATGTTCTCCCCCCCCCCTTCAGAGAATCTGTTTTCAAGCTGTAATATGTGTATGTTGAAAAAATAAAATCATTTTCAAAGGAAAAAATACATTTATTCATTTTTTTTACATGTAAATATCATTAAGGATATCTAGATTGCACGAAATATTAATTTCGGCCTTGTTAGAGTGCGCCCATAAGGCGTAAATTAAAGCCTTGTCAAAGGCGCAAGCCGTTCGGTGCTCACCGACGGGGTGAGGGTACAAGCACCGTACGGGAAGAGAAATGATGTCCGCGGTCGTGGCTTTCGGACACTTGAAGTCGTTCAAGTCGTGAACCGTTCTGTTGAGACGGTCAGAGAGAAAGGTGACTTTTTCGTCACCCTTTGAAAAGATTAGGTCGACCCCCTGTAGACCGGCGGCGAGGCATTCGTCGAGTTTGGCGTATGAGGTCAAGCCGGCATTCCAGTCCAATCGGTGCAGATTACGCGAAACCCACTGGTTTTGCCGTTGTTTTGAAATCGAGACGTGTGATTTATTGTACGGCGGCGCGAATGTCCAGGAAACGGTAGCCGGCTTGGCCTCGATGGTTGTTATGGCCAATTCTTTCACGATAATGTCCGTGCTGCCATCACTACGAGTGCATCCGTTCAGGTATTCTAATTCAATAACGGCGGACTTCATAATAATAACTAGCAGCGAGTCTGTGGGTGACTGTTTAAAACCGAGCCGGGAGTAGATATGAATCTTCTAACGACCGTAGGGCTTCTTTTATAGAGATTGGTTGACGTCATAACACCAACCGAGTCGGGATTGGATACGAGAATTCACGGGGTGTGTGTTTCTCTTATAGAGGCTGGAACGGCTGACGTCATAACACGGTCTAATACCGAGTCGGGATTGGGTAAGAGAATTCAGTGGGAGGGCGTGGTTCTCTTATAGAGGTTGGAAATGATGACGTCATTCATCCACGGATCCCTCTTAAATTTCTTGAAAAACATGTTTGTGCTTCTCCTCGTTCTGTGCATAATGTATACAACGCAGTATATACCGCAAGCGGAACTGTTGGGGGGCTGCAAAGCCCTCCTATTATAGTTTATTTTCGTAGAATTTTCTCTCATAAATGTTTTAATATCTTCTGTCAAGGGACCCAAACCCAAAGAATCAAAATAATAACATTGTTTATTCCCATCGATATAGAGACAAATCCAATGACTACCGTTTCCTTTGTGATTATCTAGATTTATAACAATGGAAGCCGGGTATCGAAGGATATATTTGGGTAGAACATCGCGCGGGTATACGCCCATGAAACCGCGGGTGTATCTCAAAACCCTTCTTATGGTTGAAGCGTTCATGGCGAATCTACAACGACTGTTCTATTATGATCTATGTGCATTAAACTTTGAAATTCTGAATAAACGATCAAACTCAGCGTTTCGGGTACTGGTTCTTCGAACCCGAGTTCAAGTCGCAATTGTCCTTGTCGTATAGGGTTGTAATGATTTATATCTGACGCGGTACCATCTTGAGTCAAATCAAAACAGTAAAGCGTATAACCTTTGGGATACTCCTTCATAGATATTTCGTTGCCATCGTCTTTGTAATGAGTACCAGATCCGGTAAACAGAGAATAATATGATCTCGTGTAAAGAGCCTTTTTGAAATTTGGTCGCAAAGGCTTAGCGAGTACTTGTTCCGAGCCGATAATCGGATTAATATAATTCACGTTAAAGTTTTGGAAGTCGAAAGGGTTCCAACTCAATTTGCCGTTATACGAGTTATGAGTTACTAAACCCGCTGTTAATCTGTTTGGTAAAACCCCTAAATATACGTTATCTATAGTAGTTTTTTGAATATTTGCCGAAATGGTAAAAACTTTCACTTCTGTCCTAGTGAATGGATATTTTGCCGTGGCTTTAGTCCAAGCCGATTCCAAAGCTAGCATTACTCGAGGGGCTACTCGCACTTTACGAATATATAAACCTGCTTCGAGTATTTCGTGTTTGTACCATACGCCACCGGGGGGAGGAGCTCCGAGCAAAACAAAGCCTGGTTTATTTCGGGTCATCCTGACTCTAAGACTAACGCCATTGGGTATGAATTTTGAAACGTTAAACATATCAGCGTGTAGGGCTCCGTACATTTCAATCTGTTTCGAACCCTTTGCTATCTCTTTCCTAACAAGATGTCCCTGGTTTTCAGTTGCAGAAGCCATTTTCCCAGCCGTGTCTTTATGCCATAAAGAAGAAGTTAAATGAGATTTTTTCGCGTCTCCTCCATAGTTTAGCAATGTTTCTAGATAGGCTTTGAAGGCGTAGTTTCCGGTTGAAGATGAAATAGGCGTATCATTGGCGGTTACTTCTACCGTATCCCAGAGCGAATGTAAAAAATTGTTGACGGGCGCTACGTTATCTGTGTCATCGATATCGGTACCGTCCGTATGTACTATTTTAGCTCGAACATAAAGCATAGTTAGAGAGGCGTCAATATATTCTTCACCATTTCCAGGAACGTAAAATTCAATCTGAGAGTCTCCATCCAAAACCGAAATAGGTCGATAGCAAACATATTTGGCCGATTCTACCGATGTTTGAATCGGGACAGATTCGAAAAAGTCCAGCTCAGATATTGTCGCTTGAAACATGTTTAGGAGAATATATCGTGTCGTCTTGACCTGTAGGGTATACGACGGCGAACTGGCTTTATTTTCCTGGTAGCCGCTCGTTTTATACCTTTTTTACTTTGAGCCCGTTTTCGTTTCAAGGGTTTTTTACGTCTGCGACGTTTCCCCCCTCCCCCATGCTGTGTTCTAATATCATCTAAAGTTTCCGTTACTCTTTTCTTAGCAGCCTCTTTAATATCCTTGCCCGATACTACGTCACTGAAAATTTTGTCCCTGTACTAACGGCTTTTCTGCCGAGGAATTTGGCACCGCTTGTAAGCAAAGGCCTAACAAACCTTGCTAAGCCTTGGAAGAACGATCCTATCCCATGTCCTTTCAAATTAGGGTTAGTCCCTATATAATAACTTCCGGTTCCGGTTCCCGCTTGATTATTGTAATATTGCTTGTAGCAACATTCTCGCCTTTCTAAGACGTCGGGCTTAGGCATCGCAAGTGTAGTTTAACCGTTAAGCTCCCGTATTCAAATGGCGCCGGTTCCCCTAAACTATTCCTTATATTAACTTCGATGATATCAAAGTAATTTTTACCAACGGGTACGTAATGAGGATTGGTAAAGGTTTGAAATATTTGAGACCCGTATGGTTTCTTGGCATCAACCGAAACGATCCGTAGTAAAGGAACCGAGTGGTCGCCTACAATCTGATCGCTAGCGATATTTAAATAGATAAATAACTGGTCCGGAACGTGGTAATTCAAATTAGAGGGTCTTTCGCTACGACCGATACATTCGCTAGCTTCATCGTATCCCAGTATTTCGGTAATGGGTTTTTCGAATTTTAAATAAGGTTTCAATAATCTTTCAGGTTGGTTTATAGTAATGTGCCCGGTTACGTTATCGTAAATCAGCCGCGGTGATGGGCCATTTTTGTCAAACGAATTATTTATGACGTTTATTAAATGTTCTATAGACTTGTAAAACCCCGGGGGAACGTCGGGCGCAACTATGGTCTCCCGCCTAGCGTCTTTACTTTTTCTCTCTCTTTTCTTTCCATCGACTACCTCCCCTACTGTATATTTGCTCCCGTATCTGGAAACGTTATGAAAGCTAACATCACGTTCTTCCTTAGGCCTTGGCACGTTGTAAAAAGTAGACGTATACATTATATCTACTAGAGACACTTCCCATTTTCCATTTAAATGAATAGGGTTAGGTAGCTTGGTACAGTAATGCGCCCTGGTATTATCGGGAAATAACGAGCCGTTGACGTTACTTGGTAGGGTTAGGTAAAACGATTGATTCGACATCTTCTCCACGAACCCAAGAGGTTTGGGTTTTCGGGTAACCTTCCCAAGATACTAATAACTCCAATTTTCCGCGCCTTTTTCGCCGCTTTATAATTTTTTCAATGTTGAACCTTTCAGGTTTAACCGTTTTCTGAACCTCTTCGCGATAGAACACGCCACTTATAGGGTTTCCTTCCAGATCCTTTAACTTGTAAATCACTGGATCACGGGCAGTTCCGATAAAATCAACTTGGAAAACTTCGGTGGAGTAATTGGCTTCGTAACCCTTTTCAAAAACCATTTTTACTTTGCTAACCCTAACGTAATCACCCACTTTTATTCGGGGAGGAGGGCGTTTTTTCTGTCCTTTGTTTTCAGTCCCGTAAATATTTCTATACACTTCTAATATATTGGTTGGCTTAACGTTATTCGGCGTCATCTTAATAGTACTATGCCAAGCGCCGTTATACGCCGACACTATATCTCGTAGGTGGTCGATATACCTTCTAGTATGGAGATGGGTAAACAGTTTAAACATACGAGATTTTAGCGTTCTATTCACTCTTTCCACAATGGGGGCGTGGTGGACGTCATTCTCGGTTGTAAAGAATTTAACCCCCTTTTCTTTGAGAAATTTACTGACCGAGGAATTCAAAAATTCCTTCCCTTTATCCGTTTCTATTCTAATCGGTATTTGGTCTTTGAATATAAGAGCTAAGGCTCTAACAACTTCTTTTCCCGTCTTACGTAGTAAAGGCACGACCCATAGTTTTCAACTAAAACAATCTATACACGTCAATAGAAACGTGTAGTTATCATTATCTTTGGCCAAGGATCGCATGTCAACCAAGTCTATTTGGTACAAATCACCGATATTGTGAACTATAATTTGTCGTCTCTTAAACTTTTTACGAGCCGTTTTATGCAAAGTATACGGGGTGGAACTTTCCAAAAACGAAATTACTTCCGCTTTCGATATACCCTCATCTTTAACAGCTCGATGTAAAGCGTCTATTCCTGAAAACGAAGCGGGGTTAGAAGGATCATAGTATATGGTTTTTAATTTTTCGGTGTTGTTGGGTTGAAGCTCAGCCATTTTGGTATTATAGAAGAAGAAGATTTCCTTTTCGTAACGTAACGAGCCCCACTTGAATTTTCTTTATTGTAATTTCTTAGCCGTCTCTTTAAGGGCGTTCTTTTTGGCGGGGAAGTGAGATGAAGGAGAGGAGGAGGGGGAAGGATGGGGACTGGTTCGGGAGAGACGGCGTTTTTTGGTCTTTCAATTTCTTTTACAATGCTATGAAAATCGCTCCAGCCTTCGGGTATTTCTTTAAGGGGGGTAATGTAATGGTATACTAACTGCGCTATATCAGAATTTTTGATCTCTCGTCCGTTTACAAAGACTCTTCCTTCTTTCGACCACCTTAAGGTCTCGCCAAGCGATTGCAACTGAGTAAAAACCTTCTTTGCTCTCCCCTTATATTTGAGGGGGAACATGTCAATCCATTTTTCGGTCGGATCCGGCACGATTTCTCGAGAAACGTTATTGTACCTTTGGACTAGCTGTTGGTACATAATCCATTTGGAGCGATCGTCTAACGATTTGTTGTTTAAAACCGTTTGCATCTCCCTATTCAATTCTTGCATAACATCTGTCTTTAGAGTATCAGCGGGTTGAATAGCGGGTTGAGACGGTATTTGCCGTTCATTCAAGGGTACCAAGGTCATTTTATGGTACATTACGAACTAAAAGCTCCGATAACCGAGGAAAGAAGCGGTACGAGCAAAGAAAAAAGACCTTCTCCCTTTTGGTTCGATAAAATAGCCCTTTTCTTTTTCCAAGCTATTCTTTTACTAGCTATTTTGCGTAGGTTAGTCTTATACCTGTATAGCCTACTTCTTTGAGCCAAATTCAATTTCACGTTTCCGTGTAGCGTATTTAAAACTAATTCTGATATAGCGTCTATTAAACCTTTATCCGCGGATCTTATAAAGGCGTGTCTAGGTCCTTTTTTAAGTTTACTCAAGAGGGCGAGAACGTCTCGCTGTGATGTAATCGCACGGCGTTTCATAATTCAAATGAATGCTCGTGTATGATACGAGTCTTATTTATCTCTTTTTGGGCACGTACACTACCATGATCTCATCGGGAAATATGTTTGTTCTAACCCTATAATCTTCGGGACAGTTTTGCTTAAAATCTAATAGCAAATACGAATGAGGTTGTTCAGTAGCGTCCATGTAACTCTCCATTAAAAATTTCGGGTTACGCGGGTACATTTGTCTAGCTAGATAATTTATTTGCAATTTATCTCTAACCTGCTTGAACAGTATCAAATAATTTGTGTTTA